>NC_058410.1:2369408-2369816 GCF_002201575.2 Neomonachus schauinslandi
TCAGGACCCAGGTGAGTGAGGCTCAACAGTGGGTCAGGACCCAGGTGAGTGAGACTCAACAGTGGGTCAGGACCCAGATGAGTCAAGGTCAACAGTAGGTCAGGACCCAGATGAGTGAGGATCAACAGTGGGTCAGGACCCAGGTGAGTCAAGGTCAACAGTGGGTCAGGACCCAGATGAGTGAAGGTCAACAGTGGATCAGGACCCAGATGAGCAAAGGTCAACAGTGGGCCAGGACCCAGGTGAGTGAGGCTCAACAGTGGATCAGGACCCAGATGAGTCAAGGTCAACAGTGGATCAGGACCCAGATGAGTGAGGCTTAACAGTGGGTCAGGACCCAGATGAGTCAAGGTCAACAGTGGGTCAGGACCCAGATGAGTGAGGATCAACAGTGGGTCAGGACACAGG
>NC_058410.1:2369826-2392050 GCF_002201575.2 Neomonachus schauinslandi
CAGTAGGTCAGGACCCAGATGAGTGAGGATCAACAGTGGGTCAGGACCCAGGGGAGTGAGGCTCAACAGTGGGTCAGGACCCAGGTGAGTCAAGGTCAATAGTGGGTCAGGACCCAGATGAGTGAAGGTCAACAGTGGATCAGGACCCAGATGAGCAAAGGTCAACAGTGGGTCAGGACCCAGGTGAGTGAGGCTCAACAGTGGGTCAGGACCCAGATGAGTCAAGGTCAACAGTGGATCAGGACCCAGATGAGTCAGGGTCAACAATGGGTGAGGACCCTGGTGAGTGAGGCTCAACAGTGGGTCAGGACCCAGATGAGTCAAGGTCAACAGTGGGTCAGGACCCAGATGAGTCAGGGTCAACAGTGGGTCAGGACCCAAGTGAGTCAGGGTCAAGGATGGGCCAGGACCCAGGTGAGTCACGGTCGAGAATGGGCCAGAACCAAGGTCAAGCATGGTCCACAATGGGAAGGGATGACTGGATTCATTTAATATCTCATGATCTTGAGTTTCTGGTGGAATCTATGCATCTTGACCAGCCATCAATTTTATTTTGTTCTCAGGGCCAACGGAGGCCCGCAGGTCTAGATCCTAATCCAGGTCGTGTAGGAGGGAGGGGAAGGCTCCTCAGCAGAAAATAAAATTTGACAAAATAAGAGGACAATCAAAAATGGTCAACCGTAAGGGAGATAACTGGGCCACCCGAGCATCCTCTGTGATGTCAGGGACCAGATCTGAGTGCCCGTGCGTGAAATGGAGCCCCGTGCAGGAGAGGCTCAGTAAGTGTCCTTCCTCCAGGAGAGGAGCGCTTCCCCACGAGGCAAACTCAAACTAGAGAAGCCTTTGGTTTGCATCATTATTTTAACTGTATAAAGACAAGACATCCTGGGGCGCCTGGGTGGCTCAGTTGGTTAAGCGACTGCCTTCGCCTCAGGTCATGATCCTGGAGTCCCGGGATCGAGTCCCGCATCGGGCTCCCTGCTCAGCAGGGGGTCTGCTTCTCCCTCTGACCCTCTTCCCTCTTGTGCTGTCTCTCATTCTCTCTCTCAAATAAATAAATAAATAAAATCTTTTTAAAAAAAAAGACAAGACGTCCTGGTGTGATGAAGCCCCTCAGGCTCCGTGGCCAGTAGCCACGGACGCGCACCTGTGCCCGCCCAGACATTCAGGACATGGTCGTTCCAGCGAAAGGCCAGATGATGTGAAGTGAAACACAGTTTCCCCTTTTTAGGGCAAAACAAAACAGAACAAAACTGCCAGGGTTCTTTCCCTCCCCGCCGATCCTCTTTCCCCAAACAAATTTTAGTTTGCTTTTGACTTTATCCTGCTGCTGGTTCAGTACTTTTTCTTACTGAGAAAATGCAGAACTCACAGATCCTGTGACAGGAAAAAGCCCGTGTCTTTCACTTTGTGGGAAGGAGCATTCCCCAAAGCCCCGGCTTTCTGTGCTCTGCTACTTTAAAGTGGAGTCCGGCAGGATCGGTGACATGCCCCCCGCCAACTGCTTGGCGCCCAGCGTCGTGGTGGAGGCGTCTGTGGCCATGCTGCTCCTGCTGGAGGGCGGCCTGGGCCTTCTGGGCAACGCCGTGGCGCTGTGGACCTTCTTCTTCCGCCTGCAGGTGTGGAAACCCTACGCCGTCTACCTGCTCAACCTGGTCGTGGCCGACCTCCTGCTGACCTTCTGCCTGCCCTTCCACGCTGCCTTCTACCTGAGACACAAGACGTGGAGCTTTGGACACGCGTCCTGCCAAAGCCTGTTCTTCCTGCAGGTCCTCAGCCGTGGGGCGGGCATCGCCTTCCTCACGGCCGTGGCTTTAGACCGGTACTTCCGGGTGGTCCACCCCCGGCTGAAGGTCAACCTCGCGTCCCCCCGGGCGGCCTGGGGGGTGTCGGGCTTCATGTGGCTGCTGCTGCTCGGCCTCACCCACCAGAGCCTGTTTGTCTCGGAGGCCGCGTGCCCGGGTCTGGAGCCTGTGGGAGAAGTCTCCTTCAGCATCATTTGGCAGGAAGCACTGTTCTTCCTGCAGTTTGTCCTTCCCTTTGGGCTCATCCTGTTTTGCAACGCCAGGATCCTCAGGACCCTCCAGAGGCGACTCCGAGACCCGGACAAACAGCCCAAGCTGCAGAGGGCCCGGGCGCTGGTGACGGTGGTCGTGGTCCTGTTCGCGGTGTGCTTTCTGCCCAGCTTCTTGGCCCGGATCTTGGTGGCCGCCTTCCGCAGGGTGGGCGGCTGCGGGTTCCTGGGAGCGATGGTGCACGTGTGCGACGTGACCAACGGCCTCACCTACCTGCAGAGTGTGCTGAACCCGGTGGTGTACTGCTTCTCCAGCCCCGCGTTCAGATACTCCTACCGCAAGGTCTTCAACACCCTCAGAGGCCGAGGGAGGGAAACCGAGGCCCCGGGGGACATCAAAGACTCCTACTCTTGAGGCCAGCCAGCCTGCCGGGCCCCGGGGCGCAGGAAGGGCAGCGGTCTGAGCGCTAAGGACCACCGCTGAGGGTTGCGGGGCGAGGACACCCTGGGGCTGCGCCACAAGGATCGGGACCCCCACATCGGCACTGTGGCCAGTGCTCTCACACACACCATCTTCTGGATTTCTGTCAGCTATTCTGCATGATCGGACAGACAGATTAGCAAGCCAGAGTCTCCTTTCCACCCACGACAAGGCAGACTGAGCAGCTGACCTGGAAGCCGGCTGCTGCTGCGCTCTCACGGAAGGTGTTCTCATGGGTCCATCATGGGAGGATAAAGGCGGAGAGGGGCACCACTCTTGCTGCATCTGGTCTTGGTGAGTCATCTGCTTTCACTCTCCAGAGAGTCTGCTCTCTCCACCTGCCGCACACACTTGTGATGACTGGCCCCGGAGAGTGGCACGCGGGACTGCAAGGCCACGTTTAGGGGGCGTACCTTATTGAGTTCCATGCTCGGCTTCGCCTGGCACATAGTGTTTCCAATTTATAACATTTTGCTTCATTTGCATGGATGGTACATGATGTCAAAGACAACACTGTTCCCTAGTTTATTATAAGAAACACGTTCCTACTAAATTTCTCAAAATTGCCACCAGAACTTCTCTCTCGAGTTTGAATGTCTAAATGCTTTTGAAACTCACTTTGCTTCCCTGCTCTGAGAAGTCACTGTAGTCAATGCCCCGGGAGGCCACACAGAGCTGGTGGGCCCACCTGAGCCCAGCCCCCAGCGCTCCTGCAACAGCCCCATGGTCTCATGTCATGCTCTTAAATTATGCCCACGTCTGGAGCTCACGATGGTGACAACAGAGTTTGGAGGTTTCCTACCTGACTGCCTTGTCTTGTTCTCTTCAAACCTGGTGCTGTGGCCCCCAAAAGAGACTCCCCAAAATGCGTAGAGGAGGCACAGGGTCTAGTTTGTGAGGAGGCCCACACCTGTGGCCTGGAGCTGCACCTGCCTTGTCCACACGGACAGACCACTGCTCTTCCCTGGGCCGCCCCATGATCTTGGTAATATTCAGGGTGAAAAGTGGTGACCTTAGGCCAGAGGAAATGGCAATCCTACCTTCTGGATCGTTCGCCTACCAGGTAGGCTCCTTCTCGGACCCAAGTTTAAAATGTGAGTGTGTTCCTGTTCCTGTGCTCCGCCTAACACGGTTCCCAGAGGATGGCAAATGCGCTCAGCGATCCTAGGCCACGGTTAGCAGGTTTCGTGTCCTCTAGAGTGAGTGGAATTTCAGGTGGCTGGTACGCAGCTGTGACCAGACAATAATGTGGGAGGTCCGAATAAAATTCTCTGCCCTGGACACAGTCTACACTGCGCCTGTCTTCTTGCCGTGGGCTCACTGCACATGCCATTTAACATAAATTTAATTAAACATAACATTTTCCACCTCACGATAAACTCTCCACAGTCTTTCTTTACTTGATCCCTCAATAATCTGTCCAGATGTTTCTTAACCATTTCCCTGAGGCTGGACACTGAGATCTGCAGCCCTCCGCACAGGTAAATCGGGCTGTGAAGTCACACAGCCCCCCAACAGACCTCAGGCCTGGGAAGCCAGCCCACACCGGCTGCCCGAACAGGCTCCGGCCCAGCGCCAGGCTCTGCGGAACCTTCCCAGCACGGCTGTTCCCAGCACGGCTGTCTCCGGGCTCCTTGCTGGGTGAGCCAGCCTTGTCCAGGAGCTCAGCAGCCGGCCGCACTTCCCACCAATCCCTGCCCGTTAGCCCGGTGACCGGGGGTCTCATCCCAGCAGAGCCCCGGCCCTCCTCTCTGCTCCTGCCGCCCGGCAGGTGGGGGACCCAGGATCTTTCAGAACACCCTGATGCCTGGGCCAAGCCCGATGTTCTGGCTTGGATCTTCTGGGGGGTCCCAGGGCACCAGGGTTTTTGAAGCCCCTCTTTAATCCTGTGAATGCGCAGCCAGAGCTCTTAGCCTGGGGTGAGTGGCCACGGTCAGGGCCGTTGGGTCAGCTTCCTGCTCTGTCACTTCCTAGCTTTGTGACCCGGGACAAACCACCCAACTGCTCTGAACTTCCCTCGTCTGGTGAAATGGGGGTAACGAACCCTGACCTGTGGGATTATCGCACGGTTTAGGGAAGATAATACATGAGATGTTGAGCACAGAGCCTCGCACAGCATCAGCACCTAGTAGATATTACTCTGCCATTCTCAGGCGGTCGGGCTTTTCCACCCACTTCATTTCCATCCCCGAGCAGACTGTGCGCCCTTCAGGGGGACACAGCGGTTTACCCGTGCGCCCCCAACACGGGGCCGGAAGCGGAACAGGCAGTCAGTGAACTGGAGGTCGCAACGTTCTGCTGACTCAAAGGTTTGCTGGGGTTCTTTCTTCCCGGGAAGTACTTTCCAGATCTTCTATGAGCATTCTGTTGGCCTCGAGTTTCATTCTGCACGTCTGTGGAAAGGGACACCGTCTCTGTAGTTGGCAGGGCCCGGGTCCAGCGAAGCCTCGCCTCTGAGGACGTTTCTCTGGCATCGTGTCCTGCCACTCATCACAGAAGCCCCGCGAGTTCTGCATCAGACAGTTGTCTTCTCTGATGACATGCGGGGGAGGAAGGGGGCTCTGGTCCTTCTCCAAACTATTTTCTCTGAGTGAGGAAATGAGTCAGAAGGAAAGTGTGGGCAGGCAACAAAGGATGGGCCTCAGAACCACAGCTACTTTGCTGTCGATAGCAAGTTTTACTTTCTTTTCTCCTTTGACTTGCTTCTTACAATGCAGCAGGTGCACGGTCTCGTCTGCTATTCTTGCAAATCTCAGCATTGACTGGAAGGATAGCCAAGAGCCCGAATTTCAATCTGAGTGATGAGTTTCTTTCCCTATTCAGAGGAGACTGTCAGTGTTTTTAAATTCTGTTAATGTTGTCATTTTTTTTTTCCCCAAAATCCAGTAGGCCCCTGATTCCTCCTTGGCTAAATCTAAGTCCTCCAAGTGCTGGGCATCGTACACAGAGCATTTGAATCTCTGTCTTATGACTTCCTACCCACCCTTTCTGGCCTAGCCCCTGAGACCAGCCCCTTCATAAAGCCCCCTGACAACACCCCCCAGCACCCCAACACACTCCCCTTGCCCTGCAGGCCGCCCTCTGGTGCTCACACCTGCTTTCCCCTCTGCGTCCCCTCCCTGAAGCTTGTATGTGTCCATGTATCTTTGTGTCCCCAGCAGGGTGCACGGGGCCTGGCACACAGCAGACAGGGACTACATTTGTGGAATCAATAACAAATACATGAACAAATTAATCTGATTTAAAGTTAACCAATTAACTTTATTAATCACATAATAGGTTTTTAAAAAATATACTTTGAAATTCTAGATCCAGCGGCAAAGTTAAAGTATCTTTTTTCCCCCTAATTTTATTTTATTTTATTATGTTATGTTAGTCACCATACATTACATCATTAGTTTTTGATGGAGTGTTCCACGATTCATTGTTTTTGTATAACACCCAGTGCTCCAGTCAATACGTGCCCTCCTTAATACCCATCACCAGGCTAACCCATCCCCACACCCCCTCCCCTCTAGAACCCTCAGTTTGTTCCTCAGAGTCCATAGTCTCTCACAGTTCGTCTCCCCCTCCGATTTCCCCCCCCTTCATTTTTCCCTTCCTTCTCCTAATGTCCTCCATGCTATTCCTTATTATCATATTATCATATTTTCCTAGGACGACAAGAATACAAATGAAAATATGATAATCTTTCATATTTATTGGAGAAAGCTTTTCCTCTATATTTTCACAGTCTCTTCTGCCACTAATCAAGTCAACAATTTCGATTTATTTAGGGGTCAGGATAATGAACCGACTGCGTATCTGCCTGTGGGCTGGGTCAGGGGCCATGAAGTGCGTCAGCGACTCTCAGAGGCTTCCGGAACACACCGCTAGTGTTCGTGGACCCCCCAAGCACCGCCATCCTTGGAATGTCTCCCTTCTTACATTGTGGCAAAATACACATCACGTAAGGTTTGCCATCTTAACCGTCTCTCCTGCACAGTCCAGCGGCAGGAAGTATCTTCACACTGTGGTGCCTCCATCACCACCGTCCATCTAGAACTTTCCATCTTCCCCAGCTGAAGCTCTGACCTGTCCAGTGCTGAGCCCCACCCCTGCACCGGCCCTGCCACGCACCCGGCTCTTTCTGTCTCTGGGGATGGGACAGCCGCAGGGACCTCGTGCGAGTGGGTTGTGCAGTGTCTGTCTTTCTGTAACTGGCTTATCATCCCCTCCCCCGCACCTGTCCCCTGCCCGTGGGGCGTCCATCTCCTGCCCTCCCAGCCCGGGCCCCAGCGATGCCCTTCTCCCAGAGGCTGCCGCCCCTCCTGCACAACCCCGTCCGCTCCCTCCCCTCCTTCATACAGGTGGTGTGAGGGTGTAGACGGTCTACACTCCACACAGTGTGTGCTGTGCTTCCGTAACACACCGCGGCCCCAAATAGTAGATGCACCAATGGAGTCTCAATAATAAGTCATTTTCATTTGCAAAACCTGTGGGGTAAGCAAGGAAAGTACTATTTCCCCATTTGCGGGTGAGCAAACTGGCGATCTGCGGGGTCAGGGGTATGGTGGGGCCGCAGGTCACCGGTGGGCAAGACCGTGACGCGGGCCTGGGCCGAGCCGGTCGGGGTCTCTCCGGGACGCTCTCGGCCTTATGCCTTTCTCTTGGGCTTTCACTGCTTACT
Source organism: Neomonachus schauinslandi (assembly GCF_002201575.2). Classification (NCBI taxonomy): domain Eukaryota; kingdom Metazoa; phylum Chordata; class Mammalia; order Carnivora; family Phocidae; genus Neomonachus; species Neomonachus schauinslandi. The sequence continues at coordinate 2,376,991 of NC_058410.1, forward strand.
TATAATTTGATTTTCCTCCTATCTGGTGGCATCCCAGTAACTGGCCATCTCAGAGAAAAGATGTGGCGTTTGCTAAGCACCGCGGGGTTCGTGCCCACCGTGGCAGGCTCGCCAATTCCAGAACATTCCACAGCTGAGTCACCAGCGCAGCACCGCTGTGCCCCCTCGTGTCCCCTTGCGATCTGGTGTCGGTCCCTGCGAACTGCGGTCCCCTACCATTCGCGGGTGCCCCCCTGCAGGCAGGGCCCAGAGGCACGAAGGCACACACGGAATTCCCTGCAGGTGCGCGGAGCAAGTAGACACTGTGGTCCTGGGCCCCCAGGAGCCCCGCACACCCACTCGTCGTGGACAAAGCTTTGTGGGCACCCCGTGGGGACTCGTGGAGACGTCCACAATGAAAGCTTTTGGTAAAGGCTCCCGAAGGCCGGCCAGATCCAGGCACCCGGAAGAAACTCAGGGAGAGGCTCTGAGGGCCAAGCTGTGGTAACTAGAGGACATCGGGAGGCAAGCCCTGGATTTCTGAGGAACGGAAGGGGACGTGCTCCGGACACGGTGCCCAAGGGAGTTGGACACTCGGGATAAAATCCCAACTCCTCCCCTTGCGGCTCGTCACTAACAGCCCCCAGACGGGAGGACAGTCTCCTGGGCACGCCCAGGGCTCCCTGCTCACGCCTCCTGGGAACCCCTTCCCGTGACGGAGCCGGCAGCACGTCTCCGGGAGGCGAACTGAGAATATTAAGTGAAAAGAAAACTTACAAATGCCAGAGACATTAACCAAAAACTGCTGCACGGCTCCCCTTTTATGTTTTTATTCCCAAAGTACACCGTAACATGGAACAGTTTTCCCTGTTCCAGTTGCGGATGGCAACAGGAATACTTGGCCCAAACGATAGTCTTACTAAGTTCAACTGACTGAATACAGCACAGGAGGACCTGGGGAAAGAGGCTGGGTTCACAGTGTCATGAGCGTCACGGTTACAAATTTCCTTCCTTCCTTCCTTCTGTCTGTCTGTCTGTCCTTCCTCCCCTCCCGCACCCCGGGTGCTCTGGCTTCTCTCCCACCAGCTGGGGAGACGGATGGGCGGCATTTCCGAGCCCAGGAGCGCTCCCGGCCCCAGACTGTGGCCCCAGAGAACACCCGGGAATCTTCCCTCCGTCAGTCCGTCAGTCGGTCAGTCCGTCAGTCCGCCCGGGGAAGGAGCGCAGAATGCTTTCTGCACTTTCGCTCACAAAGGACGGTTGGCCTGATGAGCCGCCTTGAATCCGGGGCACTGAGCCGTGAGGTCCCTGCCGCCATCCCCACTTGGCGTCTGCAGCAGCTTCCGAGAACAAGCGCGTGGGGGCACTGTGGGGCAGCGGACGGCCAGGGGGACGGGGGCCCACAGACAGGTTCGCGTGTGTGGCAGGCGGCCGTGTGCGGGAGAGGAAGGGCGAAGCAACAGACCCACACCTCGGGGGCCCTGCACAAGACACCCACAGAGCCAGCGGCAGGAGGCGGGGGGCCCGGGCGCGGCTGCTGCGCAGGGCTGCTCAACAACACTCTGTAACCCGCTGCCCGAAAGGTGCACTTCAGCCCACAGACAGATTCTGATTGGCTCACAAGGCTCACAATTGTCATACTATGTGTAGTTAAAAAAAAAAAACAAAACCACATTTTTAAAAGTCTGGACTTCCAGCTCTTCTTGGAAACAGGAAGATTTACCAGCCCTGGACACTGACTCCCCATGCACTGGCAGGGGGCAGCCCTGCCCATGAGGGCGCTTACCTTGTGGCCCCTCTTCTACACTTCGCCGTGTTTCAAACACGGTTTCCCAGTGTCCCTTCCTTGGTAAATGTGATGGGATGGTTGACCTTCCGTGTCCACTTGGCCACACCATGGTGGTCAGTGGTTCAGGAGATGCTAGTCTGGGTGTTGGGTGAAGGTGTTTAATGGATGTGGTTAACATCTACTGTCAGTTGTCCAGGAGCAAAGAAGATGGTCCTTACTAACGTGGTGGGCCTTGTCCAATCAGGTGAGGGTCTCAAGAGCCCAGACTCTGAAGGTGCCTCCAGACTGGGGCTGGAAACCCTGCCTGACACTGCAGCCTGCCATCTGACAGCCACACGCGAGCCACATCCTTGAAGTAAATCCCTGTATCTGCTGGGCATCCCCTGCAGGCTGTTTCTCTGCAGCCCTGAGGGACAGAAGGAAGACGGACTCTTGGCCCTGCTGCCCCACGCTTCCACGGAGCAGAGCCGCCATCTCAGGGACACCTGTCAGTGCAGAGTTTCGGGTTCACTCTGTCCCCTCGTTCCAGCTGCGGTCACCTCCAGCTCCCCCCTGACGTCAGTATTCCTGTACCGGCTTGAGGACAGTCCCAAGTCCCCAAGGCTCGTCATCTGGTTTCTGTTCGTCATCCGGCCAGTGGTCCTCATGCCCCGGTCACAGCGCACTGGGTCAGGCCACAGCTCAACCAGCAATGCTAAACACGGAAATTCAGCACAGATGCAGGTTTGTTTTCGACCTCTGGGCCAAAGCTCACACTGCTCTATGATCAACACATTTGTATGACACTTTTTAGATCTGGCCAGAGAAAAAAGAGCCAAGCCTCCCCACAAACCTACCCACATTTCACACCTGCATGAAGTAGAATCACCAATTCTGGGCTAAGTGCTTTTTTCAGTTAAAACACACCAAAGGCATATTTAATAATTAGAAATATTTCTAAACTTAAAAAACACAGGCAAGGGCGCCTGGGTGGCTCAGTTGGTTAAGCAACTGCCTTCGGCTCAGGTCATGATCCTGGAGTCCTGGGATCGAGTCCCGCATCGGGCTCCCTGCTCGGCAGGGAGTCTGCTTCTCCCTCTGACCCTCCTCCCTCTCATGCTCTCTGTCTCTCATTCTCTCTGTCTCAAATAAATAAACAAAATCTTTAAAAAAAACAAAAAAAAAACACAGGCAAAAGAAACCATCTCTGAGCCTGAGCAGGAAGCTGGGGTGCAAACGCAGTGCACATTCTAGAGAAAATAACTACGTTTCTGGGAAGCGATTCCTCGAGGCCACCAAGAGCGTGGCTCAGGTGGAGGACGTGAGATGTGGGGCTCTGGTTTTTAGCTTGCACGTTGCTCTCAGGTGGAGGAAACTCCCCAACCCTTTCATGAATCATTGTTCTCACTTTTACAAGAACTCGGGTGCAATCACACTTCTGAGGTTGAAGACTCCAGTCACTTGCATAATTAGAAACCTGTTAGAATAATTAATAATCCTGGAACACTCCTGTGATTATATTATTTAACCCACAAGCAATGAGAGCTTTTATTTTATTCTAAAACATGCCGTTTCTTTGACTTCAAACACCAGCATAAGACAATTTAAGAGCTAGCTGCCTAGAAAAATGTACTGCTTATTTCTTCTATTAATACAAAAGTAAACACTCGGAAAATAAAGGAAGGAAACTATAAAAATGGTGTAGTGCAATTCACTGGAAGCCATGGTAACTTAGTAATCACATTACTTGAAAATTAAATTCCCCACCTGACATTTAAGGGGTCAGGGGGGTGGAGGATGATTAAAACAAACAGGGTCATTAGCAGAGAGGGAAACAGAGTCTGCCATCCTCATACAACCAGGGCCCCAGATCCCATGCAGACTGCAGCTTAGCATCTCCTGGTGGGAAGAGGCTTCCCAGGCACTGAAGGTCCTGCCACCAGGGGATGCGCCCCTCCTGGTCCCACCCACCTCCCTCCAGATCCCTTGGAGAGCCGCGGACTGCCTTGGTAACCATGGTAACTGTCAACAGCTTGGCGAAGCCTGGGGTGCTGGAGCTGCCTGGTGAGTGGCTGGCCCCAGTGTCTCCTTCAGTTGGCAGATACTACCGATTCCTTAACACCCAAGGGTGGATGCACAGGGTATGGGCGTTCCCAGGGAGGAGCAGGAGGCCACAGTCGTGACCTCCCAGTAGGATCCACATCAAACTTGCAAAGCCTCGTTCTGAGTTTGCTTCTCGGTGAAATGTGGCATTCAAAACAGGTTTCCCACGTCTGTGCTCAGCTTATTATTAACCATGGCTTAAAACCCAGGGGGTCAGGAGTGTGCTCGACCCACGAGGGGCCGTGGCCAGGGACAGCCATGGGATCCAAGCTATGGGATACAGGGGAGAAGCTCTCAGACCACTAATCAACCTGCTGCAGACACCTTTGCCACGTTTGTGGAAGATGGCAGGCTCTCTCTGCTGGCAACCCCCTCGGGGCACTGCCAACCAAGGTTGGTGGGGGAGGAGAACATGGAGGAGAGCTTGGGAGGAAGGTGGAGGCTGTGGGGTGGGATGCATCCTTTGCGGCAGGAGGACTGCCCAGCCCAGGCGATGCACGGCTTGGACGGGCTCAGCCCTGTAAAAGGAACAATAAAAGGCGGGTTGGCTCCAACACAGTTAATGTCTAGTTCACACTGGAGCGCCAGGGAGTGGACTGACCAGTGGGAATTCTGCTGGCACCCAGGTCAGCCAGGAGGACGTGCACGCTGGTACCCAGTGTCACTGGCTGGAACAGTCACCTGGCTGAAGGCAGTGCGGTGAGTGGTGTCTATGGCACAGTGATAGATCACCTGTGGCCAGCGGAGAACTTTGATGTGAAGGGCCCAAGAGCTGATGACATAGCTACCAAGGTCATGCACATGTCCATAGTTGGGACCCCAGAGCCCCTGCTCCCAGATCCAGTGGTGGCCGCTGCGTGACCTTCCCCACATGGCTGAGGAACGGCTCTGTTAAGAGGCTCTTCCCAAAAGTGAGGCTAGGCTCCTGAGTGCCCCCGTCCTTGGCACTTTGACATGGGGTCTCCAGGGAGGACCCCCATACATCTCCCACCACACTGCACAGATCAGAAGCCGCAGTGAGATTCTCCATGCATGCTGACTCACCCAAATACCACGCTACTCCTCTGTTGTCCTAACAATTAGGGGGAAACAAACCAGGTATACCCAGAATTTAGAAAGCTAACAAAATGAGTGTTTAGTTTTAGAATTTTAGAATAAATTTCTGGTGAGTAGGAGATTATATCTCTTCTTTTAAAAAAAAACACCTATCCTTAGTACTTTAGAATACCCTAAAAGTGTCCTAAAATATATAATTTAACGTATATATAGATAATATATTTTCTAAATCATTCATAAAACATATATACATTTGTAAATACATATGCATACACTATGACCAAAACAAACAAGGAGAAACCTGAAAACCAAAATATAGGTAGTCACGTGGAAAAAAAAAAGAGCCAATCTACTATTACATGAATATTAAAGGCAATTTAAAAAATGAGTGGCAGCAATACTGCAATCAGATTTAAACTTAGTAATTATTATAAGGATTTTCTACTGATTCTGGAGGATATAGTAGAAGATTCTATTCATATTGTATATTTGGTTTTTTCTGTAAAGTAGATTTATTCATTACAAATAAACCTTCTCCCAGTAAAAATACAAAATCTGAGGGCACTTAGTTTATTTTTGTATCTCTCCATTCAGAAGGTGACATTAGGTTATCTAGAATCTCCTTTTTTATTATATGCCTCTCTCCTGTTAGAACTGACATTTTAACTCATAGTTTCTTCATTGTCCATTTTGTTACTTTTCCTTTTGTTTATTCCCTAAACCAGAAAGTATATCCCCCTGTTTTGTTAAAGCTTTACATCCTCTCACATATCTCAGAGCTACTTTGTTACTTTGGGTGCAAGCAAGGGTGGGGGGGGGGGGCTTCCAGTGCGCGTGTGTCTTACAGAGTCAGGACCCTTCACCGGAGAACGTCCTTCAGTGTCCACCTTGTTTCCAACATCATCCATCAAAACACAAAACAAAACAATTATTCAGCAAGTGCTAATATGTGTCCACATATATACACAATATAAATCAAATATTGTATTATTATAGTGATATGTAAGATAGAGTACAAATAGAAAATACACCACGCTGAAATCAGAAGCATCTCAGTGCCAACAGATAGAAGATTTGGGGACAGTTCCTTTTTTTTCACTTCGTACATTTGTTTTTGGGCGTAAACTTTAAAGCGCTTGCACCACGCAGGCTCGCGGCCCCTGCCTGAAACCCGGGAGGACGTTCCCAAAGCTGCAGGCGCCGCATGCGGCCACCAGGGGCGGCAGCGCCCCGCCGAGGAGCGGGCCCCAGCCCTGCCATGGCCCTGGTGCCTTTGTCTGCCGCAGATGCACCTGCCCGCAGGCCCGGCTCAGGAAAAGGAACTCGAAGTGTCACGTTGAACTCAAGAACCCAGGTAATCTCTCAAAAGGAGGCAGAGGAATGAAAATTCCTTATTAAAACAGTAACGCTCTTTCCAAACCCGGTGCTCTGAAACTGTGGACTGGGCAGCGCGGATTCCCCGGGGGCTCCTCCTTGGGATGTGGTGGGGAAGCTGCTGGGCTGGGCCTCCCGGCCGCCTCCATCACCCTCCGCTGGGGCCCCAGCTGAGACCCCGCCTCTCCCTGCGCTCAGACTCCTGCGTGGCTCCACCTGTTTCCTTAAGAGGCACGGCCTCTGTTCCTTCCTTTTTCAAGGGACCCACCCGGTCCACTTGTCCTTGCTCCCCCTGAAGGTCCTTTTCCTGGCATCCCTGCTCCCATCTCACATAGTGACAGAATTACTGTGTGTTCACTGTTTTTACAGGGACGTGGACACGCGGACAGCCAGTGGAGGACTTTAGGAGTTTTCCCCAGCTTTCTTCCACCTGCTTGTAACCCCGTAGCTAAGCAAAGGCCAATAGGTTGGAAGAAGCCATTCCCACAACTTACAGGTTGTCCCGTTAAAGACCAGGCCACCTGACACCTGCTTTCCCCTTTTCCTCTTTCTGTTGGCTGGGACGGAAATGTGATGGAGGGAGCTAGCGCAGCTCTCTTGCACCAAGAAGACGGCCTGGAGTTGAGGACAATAGCATCGTACTGATCATCTTGGACTGTCTACCTGGAGTCAAAAGAGAAATCAACCAAGGGGTTAGGAAGATACAGCTCTTGCCTCCAGCCATCTTATGGAATCCCCTCAATAAAACATCAGAAAAAGTATTATATTAGCAAATGCAACCAAGGAAAACATAAGAATGCAAGCTGGCAGTCGGCAGCCGAGTCACAGGTGTATGTCTGAATCCTGAAATGTGAAAGCCAGTCACAGCAGATCGTCCTAGCTGGGCATGCTGCAGCCTCCGGGCTGTGAAATCTCTGAGCACAAAGACAGCATGCATGTCAGGGTCCCTGTAGGGCCACGAGCCGAGTGTAGACTAGTCATAGCAGTTGGACTTTGGGGGGCAGGACAACCCACTAGTCTAACAGTAAACGTGGAACATCGTCGCTCTTCCTGGCGTCGTGAGGGAGGACCTGAGGTGCTCCCAGAACTGGGTCACCACAGCAGAGGCCACCTGACCTCAGCAGCAGGAGCGCCCTGCTTAAACACCCGGGGGGCAGAATAGGGTCCCACGGCACTGCCGCCGCCACCTTCTGCTACCACAGCTGCCCCCCCACGCCGCGTGCCCGGAGGAGGTGGGTTTGGGGAAATTTGCACCGCACTGCTGCGGAGCCCAAGGCTGGGACCCAGGGTAGCAGACTGGCCTCTAGAATCATGGCGCCGAGCCTTGCTCAGAGGACGTGTTGCCCCGGTGGGTGGGTGGGTGGGTGTTGGGCCTCAGTTACTGCACAGATTCAGTGGCAGGTGCAGTCTGAGCCCAGACGGCCGCTGTCTTTTCTCACCTTCATTCCGTGGGGATGCGCCTCTGAAAATCTGAGAAGCTGGGGTGGAAATGGATATTTGGAACACCCCTTATTAGAAAGGAGGAAACTACCTGGAAAAGAACTCTCAAGTATTTGAAATTAACTTTAATATGAAAAGTTGCTCCACCTGCAGAAAACATGGTTATGGGCTGGATTGTGTCCCCCAAATTCACGTGCTTGTGTCCTGGCCTTCAGTTCCTCAGCCTGGGACTGTATTTGGAGAGGGGGCCTTTACCAAGAGGGAAGACCCAGTGAGGCACAGGCAGAAGGTGGATGTCTGCACACCCGGGAGAGAGGCCACACCTGCCCACACCTGCACACACCTGCACACACCTGCCCACACCTGGACCTCAGACTTCCAGCCTCCAGGACTGCGAGACAGTGAATGTCTATGGTGCAAGCTGCTGGGTCTGGGATATCTTGTTACGGCGCCTTCCCAAATAACGCACTGGTATACTCTTAGCATAAACTCTGTAGTCATTTAGACCAGATTCTCTGTGCCTACACCTCCAGAGTCCCTGGAATTTGCACACATTCTCAAAAATCTTAAAGGGATTTGAAAATATTGTACTTTTCTGGCCTCATTTTAAAACTAGCTTATTTGTTCAGAAGCAAATAAGAATGCAGTCTGCAAGGTGATGCTTAAACACCTGTCATATAGGTTTGTCATTTGCAAGGTGATACAGTGCCTGAATTTTCACCTTCGTTTGAGATTTACAAAGTATAGTAAAATCTCATTTATCTAGAAATAATTGATCAACTACTTTGTAACAGGAACCAAGAGAAATTGTCTTCTGGTCAGCACAAATAGTTGTGATCATATGTAAACACACACGTGAGTATGTAATAAATGTAAGCATGTGTATACAAGCAATTTACTAATAACAAACTGGCAAGTCCTAAGTCACTGCCCCTAGGAAGACAGCTCTGACCAGAGCAGAGAGCTGGTTCCTCAACCATAGTAGAATGGTGTTTGCAAAGGGGAAGAGGACAGTTAACGGCAGACACATGTAAGGTCCAGCCAGAGCCTGTCAGCGGGAGGAGATTTGGGGAAACCAATGAAAAAAAGATACCAGAACTATTAAAGAACAATCCAGAGCCCCTTAATAAAGGGTCAAAATCCATGCGGTTCTGTGTCTCCAGAGGTCGTCGATGCATTGCTGCACCAAACAGTACGGATGTGCCTGTTCTGATGCTCAAGGCAGCAAGAAACGATGATATTGAACAAAATAAAGTTATGTATTGTATTTCGGAAACACTTTTATTCAGTATGAAATTAAATGGGTTATTGCATAAAGAAGTAAGCTTCATTTATCTGAAAATTCAAATTATACAGAAGAGCTGATTTCCAGCTGTGCCACAATAAGCGAGCGGTTTCCGTGCCTGCTTAGAAACACAAACTTATCTCCACAGATTCTCTCGGCGCATCGGCGATCCTACAAGGAGCATCTGAGTAACAGCCCCTGTGTTTTGAGTGCTGGAGTCCAACGCTCATAAGCTGGAAGGATGCCCAACCTCTGAACACCTCTGTCTCCGAGTCAGAACACTGATTCAGCTTTATTTTGCAAAGCCAAAACTATGTTTGAAACATACAGACTTTGAATCCTAAGCTATCACTTTGAATTTCATATAGAGACGCAGGTCAAGCTTACAAGAACAATAGAAAGTTTCAAGAACAGATTTCTCAGGATTATACGTGTCAGTATCTTTGTAATTCACATCAGTACCTTCTAATACATGCCTGCATTTTTATAATGTGGTTTTATTTTTTCTACTTGTGTTCATATGTTTACAAAGCACTATCAAAGCTTGAGTTCTAGGAACTTTCTAGAAGCTAGAAATTGGATTCCATGATCAACCTCAGACTTTGGGTAAAATCACCTTAAAGTCAGCAGCGGAAGAGAAGGATCCCAGCTCCTTGCCGACCCTCCTTGCCGACCCCTTGGCACAAGGGTCCTCTCTGCGCTGCTTCTGTTTCTGGACGTGGGACAAAAGCTCTTTCTGTGTTGTCTCAGGGAAGCTTCCTTGCATTTTTTAAAAGAAGATCATTTAAACACCTTACGCTCTAAACTGCGCTATAACCCCACGTCCACTCCGATTTGTGTAACGAATAGTTACTGAGCCCCTCTGTGTGCTGAATGTATGCTGTTCCTATGCGGCTTCATGGAACTCTACCAGATTTTGGGAGAATTACCGACTGCAGAGAACGTTTTCTTGGGGAAATAAAGCAAACACACACTTTCCGGATGGCCTGTTGCCACCTGATCTGCCTTATCCGTGGTGACAATCAACACCAGCGCGTATCCAGCCGCTGTCCATCTCCCCACGCCACTTTTCCAGCTTGGGTGAAATGTTTCACCTTCTGCCTGAAATGAGTTGTGCGAGGGCTCTTAAGTGATTTTTTTCCATCTTGGTTTTCCAAACCCTGTGCGTTTTGCTGTGATCAGGAGAAACCGTGCTCTAGAGCTGCTTCACGAATATTCCTAAAAACATCCACGCTTGTGCACGGTTGGCTCGGATTCCGCATTCCCCGGGGCCTGCTTTGGGGAACGCCAGCTGTAGGGTACCCTGGGGGCTCGGGGCTGCAAGAGGACAGTGCTCCCGAGGGCACGTCCACCGTCCCCGAGCCCCCGGGCACCGCCCGCTCTGGGCCAGTCACATGGTGAAGGACGACGCGTTCTCGTTGTCCACGGTCTCGCTGTTCTGCCTCGAGGTGAAGGTTTCCGAGTACAGCCTGGAGCAGGAGAAGCCCGGCGCCTTCTGCCTCCGTCGCACACACCACAGATCCTTCACGATCTTCAGAAAGTAGCTCCTAAACTTTTGCCCAATGAAGGCGTAGAGCACAGGGTTGAGACAGCAGTGCAGGAAGGCCAGGACCTCGGTGACGTTGGTGCTGTAGCCCAGCAGCTTCTGGCCGTGGCAGGAGCGGTTCATCCTGCCCAGCTGCACGGCCGTCACCAGGAGCACCATGTTGTGGGGGATCTGGCAAGCCAGAAACACCAGCACCACCGCAATAATCACACGGATGGCCTTGTGCCGCTTGGAGTTCTGAGCCTGCACTAGGGTTTTGACAATGAACATGTAGCAGAAGATCATAAACACCAGTGGGATGAAGAAGCCGAAGAAGAGCTGAAGCCCCAGCATCAGCAGCTTCCACTTGATGGGGTCGGAGCCCTCATGGTAGCGGGGCTCGCACACATCGCTGCCCTGCACGCTGTACTTCTGGTTGAACACGAACGTCCAGCTGGAGATGAGCACCGACAGCACCCATACAACCAAGCAGATCATCCTGCGGTGCGCCAGGGTTCTGGACCGCAGCCGGAACGACTTGGTGGCCTGCACAATGGCGATGTAGCGGTCCATGCTGATGCAGGCCAGGAGCAGCATTCCACAGTTGAAGTTGACGGCATAGATGCCCTTCATCAGCTTGCATATGGCATTGCTGAAAATCCACTCACCCGTGGCGTGGCTAACAGCCCAGAACGGGAGGGTGAGGACGAACAAGATGTCGGCAATGGCCATATTCAAGAGATAAACGTCTGTCATGGACTTGGTTTTCTTATAAAAAGCAAAGGTGGCCACCACCAAAATGTTGCCCAAAAGGCCAAAGACACATATCAGGGAGTAAGCCATGGGCACAAAGAGCCCAGAGAATTTTCTGACCTCTTGCAAGGAACACAGTAAGGTGTCATCATCAAATGAATAATCTGAAATATTACCCAACCCAAAATAGTCCTCACTGAAGCTGAAGACAGTGCTGAGATTCATTGCTTCCTGGAAAGTGAACAAAGGTAGAGTTAGTTGTAGTGCAATTTGCAGGTAGCCACAGCTGACTGAAATTACACTCCTAGCCGAAATAAAATAGATGCTCACCCCACCCATTGTGGTGCTTGTTCTTGGCAGAAATGGCAGGCCTGGTACAGAAGGGGATGGACGTTCAACCCCTCTGGTTCACCAGCAGAGGTAACGGGTGGGGAGTGAATCTAAGGAGGAAAGAAAGCAAATACACTGTGATTGAGACAAGTATTCTGGAGCCAAGAATTATGTTACTAGCATTCCATTTCACTTGGACACAAAGGGTGCATGGAGTGCTATTTTGCAGGAAAATATTCATTTAGAACAACAGTCTGCAGTCTCTTTCTGCAAAAGACCAGACAGTAAGTATTTTAGGTTCTGCAGGTCCTATAGTCTCTGTCCCAACGACTGGAATCTGCCCTGGCAGCTTCAGACCAACAGGAGACAACTTCACACATGAATGGGCTCAGCCAGACTTGGTTGCCATGGCTACAATTTGTCAATCCTTGATCTATGGTATAAAGAAGGGAGATACCAGCAAAACCACAGGTTCTGATCTGCACAGAAATCTTGGTGCAAAATGCATATTTAATGACACTCAACAGGGTTCCACTGAACAAAATCCACAGAACTGTAAGTGTGTCTAGAATACTTATGATTTATAGCTTACAGTATGATTCAGTTTTTTTCACCCAGCTGGGCATGTGAGAATCTCTTGTAGAATTTTTTAAAGTTTGAGCGTGGGAGTCATTCTCGAGATATGCTGAATAAGCTTCTCTGGCTTGAAAGGCGGTAGGAACGTATATATATATTTCCTACAAGACACAAATATTGTCAGTGTGCACTAGAGTTAACAAGCACCAATCTGCTGGGGCAGACACATCATAATCATCGGAAACCAGGCTGGGGGAAGAAAGGTCAAGGTTAGTGTGGTTCAGGATGGCTCGGTGGACAGGCCCCCTCGGTCCTTGGAGAATGGGCGTGGGGCAGGCAAAAGGATGGCAGAGAAGGCGAGCAGGTGGAAAGGAATAGCGAGTACTGAGCTGTGCAGCAGCAGTGTGGCCGACCCCTCTGGTTCAAGGTGACTGTTACCAACCAAGCTCTACGGAGCAGGTGATGTGCTGGGAATGCCCAGGGGATGATGCATGGGGCCAGCTCAAGAAGTTCATCAGTCCTCACCTACACGGTCAATATTGATACCCGACATTTTGGGGAGGAAGTCAGTATTACACAAAGCTCACCCTGAGGATTTTCTGAACATACTTCTCATATCACTTGATTCTCGTTGTGTTGATTACACAGTCACAGATCAGGTGGCCCCAACCCCATTTCCTCCCTAATGCCTGGAGCCATCACTTGGAGAGCGAGTCTTTGCTGCCTCTCAGCAATTGCTCTGGACATGACACTGGGGGCAGTGGGGGGTCACCTGTGTGCTTCTGCAGTGACCTGCAGCTGTGCATTCTCACTGAGGGCTTTAGGGCGTGCAGAAAAGCCACAACACAAAGCCTTGATGTTGCAAAAGGATATGAGGAGATAAACATATCAATCTGATTATCAAATGAAACATGTCAATCAAACAGGACTACAAGATTTACGGTTCTAGCCATGATGGATTCACAGAAACCAAATGTACTCTTCTGCATTAAACAACCAGAAAAACCTGTAAAATATGTTAACAGTTTTCAGACATTGGGCAACAGATGTCACAAGAGTAAAGTCCCTGACCAGAAGAGAACAGGTGAAGTGAGCTATGACCTGAGCTCTGGGAAGCCCCCAGCTTCCAAGGAAGCAGTTTCCAACTGCAGAGCATGCGGACAACCTGAACAGGGAATGGGGACCTCACTGAGGACACAGGGATCAGGGTTCTGGAAGGTCAGGGCAAGACGAGGTATGGGAGAGGAGGGAGCTACACACAGAGAAAGGAGAACTGCAGAGAGGCGTCCTTGAGAGGAAGCAATGCAAGAACATTTCGAGAAAGGAGAGGCAGAGAAATCCTCAGATTCCTCGCGGGCTAAAATAATTCTTTCCCACAGAAGGCATAGCAGCACCTTCTAAGTCACAGGGCATGGGACAGCATCCTCAGAACAATACCGTTTGAGGAGTAATGCACCTAAAATAATCCTACTTTAGACACTACTCTGGGCCTGCCACAACAAAGTTTGAAAGACAGTCTCAGATGACCCATCTGATTCCAATAACATAACTACATCCCAGAACAAAGTCCCAAATTGTTTAAAGGCACGCAACGAATTCCAGCCTTCAGCCATGTAAAATTCATGTCAGGCATCCAAACAAAAATGTCTAGACCATTGGAAGCTGAATGTTTGTATCTCCCCAAAATTCATATGCTGAAGCCTAATCTCCCAGGCGGTGGCATTTAGAGGTGGTGCCTCCTCTCATGAATGGGATTAGTGTTCTCATAAGAAGAGACACAGAGAGCTTGCTTGCTCTCTGCTCCACGCCTCCTGAGGACAAGAAGACTGAACCAGGGGGTCCTCACCAGACACTGGGTCTGCTGGCACCTGGACCTTGGACTTCCCAGCCTCCAGAACTGTGAGAAATAAATGTGTCCTGTTCAAGCTACCCTGTCTGTGGAAATCTGTTACAGCCTCTCACATTGACCATGACACAGACTTTTGAAGAAACAGGAAAATATGGCCCATAATGACATGAAGAAACAAGAATGACAGAGACAACTGAAAAACCTGCCCTGGTAATTACTATCAGTATGCTCCAGATGCTCAAGAAAGTAGAGGTAAACACCCATACGATGAAGAAAATGACAAAAAATATAAAAAAGACCTAAATAAATGTTCTATAGATGAAATACAGAACACATAAAATGAAAAATACACTGATGAGGGTTAACATACACAAATCAATTGTGATTCTATGCCCTAGCAATATCTGGAATATTTGGCAATTGAGACTGGAAAAAAATTATAATAGCATCAAAAAACATGAAATAAAATACTTATGACTTCATCTTAAAAATCAATACAAGATTTCCATGTTGAAAACTATAAGACATTGCTGAAAGAAATTAAGATCTAAGTTAAAGGAGAAGTGTATCAGGTTCCGGATTAAACAATCCAATATTAAGATGTTGGTTCTCTTCAAACTGATCTACAGATACAACATAATCCAAGTCAAAATGGTGGCAGGGTTTTGGAAGAAACTGACAGCCTGATCCTGAAATTTATATAGAAATCCAAGGGATTTAGAAGAGCCAAAACCATTTTGAAAAGAGGACAGGATTGTAAGAGTCATACTACCCGATTTCAAGACATACTATGAAGACACAGGAATCATGACAACATGGTATTGGTAAAGGGATAGATACAGAAATCAGTGGACCAGAATAGAGTCCAGAAATAGACCCATACATCAATAGCCAACTGATTCTTAACAAGGGTGCTAAGGTAATTAAAGAGGGAAATAACAGTCTTTTCAATAAATGTACTAGGACAACTTCATGCATAAGAGTTTGATCGTTTCTTTACCTCATGCTACAAACAAAAAAAT
>NC_058410.1:2392060-2417029 GCF_002201575.2 Neomonachus schauinslandi
TCATGCTACAAACAAAAAAATAACTCAAAACGAATTATAGATCTAAATGTGAGAACCAAAACCATAAAACATCTGAGGAAAACAGAAGAGAAAATCTTTGTGCCCTTGGGAATGGTAGAGATTCCTTATCTAAGTTGCAAAAGGCATGAACTGTAAAAAAAAAAAATTAAATAAAATATTGATAAATTGTAACTGATCAGAATTTAAGGGGCTCCTGGGTGGCTCAGTCGGTGAAGCGTCTGCTTCAGCTCAGGTCCTGATCTCAGGGTCCTGGGATCAAGCCCCACGTTGGGCTCCCTGCTCAGCAAGGAGTCTGCTTCTCCCTCTGCCCCTCCCCACTGCTTGTGCTCATGCTGTCTCTATCTCTCTCTGACAAATAAAATCTTTTAAAAAAATTTGTACTTGATCAGAATTTAGAACTTCTGCTTTTTGAAAGACACTTCAGAAAAGTAAAAACAGGGGCGCCTGGGTGGCTCAGTCGGTTAAGCGGCTGCCTTTGGCTCAGGTCATGATCCCGGGGTCCTGGGGTCGAGCCCCGCGTCGGGCTCCCTGCTCGGCGGGGAGTCTGCTTCTCCTCCCTCTCCTTCTGTCTACCGCTCTGCCTACTTGTGCTCTCTCTCTATCTCTGTTAAATAAATAAATAAAAATCTTTAAAAAAAAAGAAAAGAAAAGTAAAAACAGACCATGGAATGAGAAAAAATTTTTGTAAACTTGTATCTGATCAGGAATTGTATCCAGAATATACAAAGAACTCTTACAATTCAACATCAAGAAGACACAACTCGATAAGAAATAGGCAAAAAATGTGAAGTGAGTTCACCAAAGGAAATACATGGGTGGCAATTATGCACAGAAAACTTTTTCAATGGATTAGTCATTAGAGAAATGCAAATTAAAAGTGCAATGAGATACCGTTTGTCACCCACTCGATTGTTGAAAGTCAGAGGTGGACAAGACAGGAGGCGCGGATGGAGACATGGGAGCTGGCCAGCGCTCGGCCCCAGCGGTGGGAATGTGAAGTCACACGGCCACTTTGAGAAGACCATGGGGCGATGTCATGTAACGTTAAACATGCACTTACCATGTGAACCAGCAACTGACTCTTACGTATTTAGCCGAGAGAAGTGAAAATGAAAGACTAGTACGTGAATGTTCACGGCAGGTTTATACGTAACAGTCCTGGATCGGAAAGAACCGAAGCTTCCATCAGCAGGTGAACAGACAAGTAAGTCGTACCATCTCCATATCACAGAACACTGCCCACCAACCAAAAGGAACAAAGTCCTGATGTCCGCTCCATGGGGGGGAATTGCAAAGGCATTTTGCTGGGTAAAGAATCCAGACATCTAGGACCAAGCATGGCATTATTCCATTTACGTGAACTTCTAGAAAAGGCAAAACAGGAGTGACGGAAATCAAGTCCATGATTGTCATAGGTCAGGGATGAGAAGACACTGGCTGAAAGGGGCACAGAGACCTCTCCGGGGTGATGGAAATGTTCCCTATCAGGATTGTGTTGTTGATGTGCATTTGTCAACACCCATTGACTCAGCTACTTCAAGTTGGTGACATTCACTGTATGTAAATTATACCCTGAGAGAGGGAATAAAATAACTGCACACAGGTCCATACAAACGTGCTGGTTAAGACAATAGGTGCCATAGGTCAGAGTCCTCCCCGAGGACGGAGGGGTGTGTGCAGGTTCATGAGCAAGGCAGGACTTGAGGCAGCCCCTGAAGGAGGGAAAGCACAGACTGGGGGTCATGGGTGACAGGTGAAGGGAAGAGGGCAGACACAGCCGGGGCCACAGGGCTGCTGGAGGGACAGAGGGGACGGACCGCATGGCAAGCCGAGGGGGCCGTATGGGCTCCCAGTGGGGTGGGGTCGGTGGGGTGGGGCACGATGACATTCGGGTCACACGGAGGCTCGTGGCTAATGAGGGAGCGGGCAGCAGAGCAGCTGTGAAAAGGGGACGTCCCCGTGCGCTGTGGACATGGTGCCCAGCTGGAACTCCAGCTGGAACCCCAGCTGGAACCCTGCTTCAGAGAAATGGTTTCTTTAACCACACCATGACCTATAATGTCTTCTGAATTCAAATTCAATTCCGTTCAACAAAGGCTTATGAGCTCTCTGTTGAGGATGATGCTGGGGGATACGAGGATGAGTCACAGGTCAGCTCCAGCTCCAAGCAGCCGTCGGGTAAACGGACGCAACACTCCAGCAATCCTGCAAGGCCGAGAAAAACAAGTGGCCGGCTCTCGGCGAAGAGAAGGCCAGTGTCCAGAGGGCCTCCCTAGAGGGCGTCCACCCGAGGAGCTGGGTGGGTGGCCCCGAAGGGACGGGGTGCTCAGGCCAGGTTGGGGGGCACGGGGTGTTTGCACCTGCTTGGTATGAACAATCTACAAATCTGGACAGTGGTGAATTCAGTGCTGTTGTGGTTAAGAATCAGTGTTCTCAATAAAAACACCCGTCACGTTTCCGTGGATGCCAGCCACTCAGTGTGATTGGAAGTGATTCAGCCTGCCCAGACCGCCATCGTCACCACAAAAATCATGCGAATTGTGTTGAGGAAATCGTATTGGTGACAGATGGGCATCTGGGCCACCACAACCCATAAGCAAGCCTATACATGTTTGTGCAAGTAAATTACCTCAGATCTTGGGTAGCAAGTGTCACCTTTTTGGAGAAACAAGTTCCGGACTTCTTTGTTCCAAACACTGAGATGGTAAAGTCACGAAGACATTTTTGAAGACCTTTTCACTGAACGGGGGGGCGGGGGAGGGGGTGTACTGTCTTATCCACCGGGGTGGGGACACGTCCGTTCTTCGCTGAGCTGACAAACTCACAGTCGCGAAGTTTCTGGACACAGAAGGCTTGCCCCACCTTGTTTTTAAAGCTCATCTCTCTCTCTCTCTAGCATATCCTTGTTATCACCACCATTCTTGCCAGGTCTTATTTTGAAGATCACATCTAAAGGCACCGGGCTCAACCAATTCTTAAAATGTAATTTGCTTATCTTTGAAATTCGAGTATTTCCTAAGTCACTGTCTCTGCCACAGCCGGGAATACGAACACTTCCCCAGAACCTGTTAGTATGAAGAGAATCTGTGGGACGAACTGTTCTGAATTGTCCTTGGGAGGAAGTTTCAAGGCTTCTGAGGGGAAATCATGATGACATGATTAGAAACACTACTCTGTTCAACCTGGTTTTGCAGTGAGGAGCCTTCTTGCCTGGTACTCGGCTGCTTTGAGTAAAGTGCCGACTGTTGCTGGCTTAGGCACCCACTATCACCACCTGCCTGAGCCTCGGCCCCCTCGGGCCCCTGGGGTCTCACGTCCGGCCCACTGTGGCATGGCACTGAGTGAGACGCGGGGACCAGGAGGCCCAGATCCGGTGGCTGAGGCCCGTGGAGTCCCACCGGAGAACAGACTGTGTTTGCAGAGACAGAGAAGGTCAGCGCCTTGGTGCAGATGCCAGGCAGGACGTTGACGTGTGTTAGGAAGGGCTCCAGGGCAGCCCGGGATGGAAGCTCCGAGCGCTCAGTCGGGTGGTCCCACACTCCAAGCCTGCTTGTCGTGGTCACCAGCCTGCAGAGCAGGGAGGCATTATAGACACTGCAAATCTGTGATTAAATCTGAAATCTGTAAGTCCTCAAGATGTGGAAGTATGATCTAGGTGGTGGTTTATGAGCTGGGTGCCTGCCCAGTAGAAGACCCTTACTGGCACCATGTGCTACCCGCTATTTCTATGAATGTGAGGGCCAAAAATAGAGGAGGCAAGCTCATCAGGTCTGAAGATGACAAGACGCCTAAAACTAGAATTATTATATTGGATGACAGAATCAATGTGAAAAAACTCTGGACAGAATCAAACAATGGGTCAAATGTCATAGGGTAAAATTCAGTGGGGAAAATAGGAGGTTCTGTGCTTGGATTTGAAGAGTCAATTACACAGATAGAAAATGAAAGCTTAGCAGCAGGATCAAAGGTAAGAGTTTTATCTAATAGTAATTTCACTGAGAGATGATTGAATCTGTACGACAGGTACAGCATCTGCTAGCCAAGCGTCTAACGGAAGGTGACCTTCATCTACGTCATATTTTCCCACCTCGATCACATACTGCTTGCACACTTCTTAACAGACCCACTGTTTTGATAGACAGGGTCAGTGTGTGTGGCTAGCAGAAGCAGGGCCCCAGAGATCCCCATGCGCTAGTCCCCAGAACCTGGGGAAACGTGCCTTTCCATGCCAAAAAGGACGAAGCGTTTGAACCCTGAGATGGGGAGATGACCCTGGATTATCCAGGTGGGTCCCATGTCGCTTCTTGAGTCCTTAAAAGTGGGGATCTTTCCCAGCCGAGATGGAAGAGGGAAGAGAAGGGATTCGAAGCATGGGAGGACTCAGTCCATCGTTGCTGTGAAGACCAAGCAGGTGGGTAGCCTTTGCGAGCTGGGACCGGCCCCCCTGACAGCCAACATGAAGAATGGGGATGTCAGTCCTACGGCCACAAAGAGCTGAATTCTGGCCACAGTTTGATTGAGCAAGGAGACAGATCCTTTTTTGAGAACCTCGGAGAGGAACGCACCCCTGCCAACAGCTCCATTCTAGCCTGGTCAGACCTGCCCTGGACCCTGACCTACAGAGCTATAAGGTACTCGGTCTGTGTGGCTGAAGCTGCTGACTTTGTTATGACAGCAAGAGAAAACTAAAAACAGTGCTCGCTAAATGCATCCTGTTAAAATTCATTTGTTTTTTAGGTCAAATCAGTAAAACTCTAAGGTTTAGAATGAGGTGGGTAATAGGTCCAGTGACTCCGCTCCCGTCAGACTCCATGGTAATTCTGATTGCGCTACCGGAAACGTGAGCAGCCCAACGGCCAGGCCAACGAGAAGCAACCGGTCACCACGCCTGCGAGCGCCAGTCGCCTAGCCTAAAAACAATGACGGGTCAGGTAGGGATGAAGTCATCCACTAACCTGCGAGGTTGTCGTGTGAAAGAGGGTCTAGCCTTACACTCCCACGAGCAGAGGTTACACAGACTGTGACCTAGCATCGGAAGAACGGTTGGACCGTTTCGCAAGAATGGGATGATTCCCCTCAGGAGATGCTCCTCTGTCAAGCACAGGTGGGTGAATCTTTACCGAAAATGAGGTGGCTGGGAGGTGGATCGGACCCACTGAATCAGAACTTCTGGAGATACAGCCCTTTGGAAAGGCAGGCTTACCAGTAGGCTGCTCCTCCTGCCTTTCAGCTGGGGCTCCAGTGGCCGTGAACCTGGACCAGCCCTCCTTGGAAATACGCTAATGGCCTTTGCCAAGGGACAGAAACCTGGGTGTCCCTATCTAAACATCTGAACGTGCTTTTAAGCAGACTATGCCTGTATACCCACATTCCTGACTGCATATAAATGGGATTTTATGGACTAGGGGCCCTGTCCACGGGAGGACGGGAATTGGGCACCCAGGGATCTCCTATTTGCATGATGAGTGGGTATAAACTGGGGACCTTTGTGACAGTGTTTTCACGCACACACTCCAGGACACTGCATGTTGATTTGTTACTGAAACCCGTTTCCAGTGAGCTACGTCTAAAGGTCTGGGGCTCCTCCAGGAACGCACCTGGTGCTTCCCTGGGGAAAATTTGATGTCGGAAGAGAGCTGTAGGTCCTGTGGATGTCTGCTTTGACCGCTCAGCTCTTGGGTCCCACACACTGTCCACATTACTCTCCCCCATATTCATGTGTGGGAACTGCTGCTCCCGAGGGAATCCCAGCTTCAAGGGACCAGATCACTGGGATAGACCAGCGTTTGAAAGTGGTTTCCAGGAAGGCTCTGGGTGGGAAGAAGGGAGGGAGGTTGCAGGGGAGATGGCTCTGTGGTTAGTAAGTTTGGGAAATGCCACTAACTCCATCCTCCTCTTGGATACTGACACAGCAGTTTCTTATCAATGGCTCTTCAGAGCCCTGCTTGCTTGAGCAATGACAACTTCCCAGACCCACTCACCCTCAGAATTAGACGCTCGAAGTAACCCCTGAGTGACTCCCTTCTCATAGCGAGCATGCTCAGAACTGAACTTTCATTGAAAGATACGCCTTCGTGGGGCTCCCCTTCCTGTTTTAGAGGCATATAACGCTAAGTTAAATCTCATGAGACTCTTGCATTTAAAGTTTGAAGCCATATGAATATATCACCCTTCTAAATGAAAAGCAAGTGTGCTCAACCCCAAGATTACATGTATGCACGTGGTCAATGATCATTTAGTTCCTGCTTTTTGGTCTTAACATTTCAAAGACTTTGTTACTGCCCATAAAAAGAAAGTGTTACTTTAAGAAAAATTCAATGTCACATAATTAGAGTAACATTTTAAAAATAGCGTTTAAAATGTTAACTTACATTTTTATTGCAATAAGAGAGTGTGACTTCCTGTACAATTTTTGTTAGATACCACATGCAAAAGAGTCTCAGAAACTAACAGCTAATTCATTAAGTCATTCAAAAATGAAATGAACAGGAGCGCCTGAGGGGCTCAGTCAGTTGGGCATCCAACTCTTGGTTTTGGCTCAGGTCACGATCTCAGGGTCATGGTATCGAGCCCCATGTCAAGCTCCACACTTAGCACAGGGTCTGCTTGAGATTCTCCCTCTCTCTCTCACCCTCCTCCTCCCCCCACTGTCTCTCTCTCTCAAATAATTAAATAAATCTTTAAAAAAGAAAAGAACATCTGATACTACATGCCCTAAAAACCAGAGCCAGCGCAGGAAGCCAAGGAAAGGGCACCAGCGCACCCGCTACAGTTGAGGGGAAGCGGGCGCCGCTCCACTCTGCCTCTAGGCAAGCGCGCCCCCTGCGGGCAGAGGACCCTGCCGAGCCTCTGTTCCCCGAACTCTGAGAGCTTTGGGAGTTCCTCAGTCACCTGACCAGGGGCAGGTAGGAAACATTTCAAGTTCTTAGCAGCAAGGGTCCTAGCTGGGGCCAGCTAACTGACACACACTCAGGCTGGTCACTCTCTGTCGGGACCAGGAGTGGGTGGTGGCAGGCAGAGGGGCTGCAAACGGGAAGTAGGAGCCCCTAGAGAAGAGACGAGGTCTGGAAAAGCAGAAGGGGCAACCAACACACCAACTTCCACTGCTTGTCCTTTGGCCAAGGGCAGACTCTACCCAAGAAAACTAAGTGTGGGGAAAAATTTAATAAGACATCAAAATATTATCAGCAAGGAAAACTGCTAAAATTTTAACTTAGTTTATAACAAGTTTAACAGTTAAAAATTAAATGAAAGCAGATTTTAAATCTGTACTTACTTTCATAAATGGCGATGGCCCACAAGATACAGAACAAGAACTAAAGAAGAGTGTGTATATGTGTGTGCATATACTTGTGTGCATAAGAGTATGAGTGTAAATAGGCTATGTGTGTATACACATGCATGTGTGTGTTGTGGATATGTGTGTGCATGTGTTTGTGTGTGCATGTTTGTATATTGGTGTGTGCTCATATGTGTGTATACGCATGCATGTGTGTGAGAGCACTATGGGCGTGTGCTATAAATTAAGTTATAATTGCATACTGGACATGGGGATCACTGCTTTACGTCTATTATCTCTTTTAACAAAAACCCTTGAAGGTAGACACTATACCCATTTTTCAGATGGAAGGCTAGAGGACTGTTCACTCTTAACATTCTAATTCACTTTGTCTCCACAGGGTCTTCCTGAAGGACTGTAAATTCTCACAAGATCTTAGATAATACATATATTTTCAAACCTTTTAATTGATACCAGAATCTCTTATACTGCAACTACAGATATTCAATAAATGTATGTTTTCTCAGTTCATTTGAATCAT
Source organism: Neomonachus schauinslandi (assembly GCF_002201575.2). Classification (NCBI taxonomy): domain Eukaryota; kingdom Metazoa; phylum Chordata; class Mammalia; order Carnivora; family Phocidae; genus Neomonachus; species Neomonachus schauinslandi. The sequence goes on from NC_058410.1 coordinate 2,399,902, forward strand.
GGGCACACAGCGTTTTATCCTTTTTTAGATAAACATCAGCCAAGCTGAAACTCTAGGCTGGCTTCCTTCTGCTTTCGAATAAGAGCGGTTAAGAGAGAAGCCAGAAGGTTTTTTCCAGTGATTTGTATATAGGTTTGTAATTTTTTTTCTTTTGGTTTTTTCGCTTCTTTGGAAGCTCACTTTTTTATTTTCTTTTTTGTTTGCAGAAACCATACTTTTAATCATTGCATGAATAGATTTAATGCAGACCTTGCATTTATCTCTTTACAGTGCTGATCTCCACAATCTGTTTCAGCTACTGCATTGGCTTCAGGGGGAATCTACGGCAGACTCTCTCAAAGATCATTATGCATTATCCTGTGGTCATGAGACACTGACTTCTTAATCACTATGGCATTTGCAGACATTATCAGAGCTTTTTCTGTATTGCCCCGAGTCTCATAAAAATTTCCACCCCATCAATTTCTCTTAAACAACACCTTACAAGCTCCTTCCCATTCAATCCCCAGCTACTCAAAATGCCCACTCACTATCTTCCATTGCACAGATCACATTTTGCTTTGGTTTCAAAACATTTCTTAGCTTAGTTTTTAGCTCTTCAAACTTTTTCTGTTAAATAAATGACTGCATTTCACTCAAGACCGCTGCCCTGCAGGTATTTAACTACAGGAAGAAGCAATGCCCAAACCATCCCCCACGCTCTAGGGCAAGGCAATTAGGATAAAATCGCTCACTGCGCACTTGGAGGAAAAGTGAGATTTTTGAAAGCACGATCCTGTTCCTAAAGCCAGAAAGACAATGTCTTTGCAAAAGCAAGACTGTTTGATCAAGTGCAACACACTCACCAGGCCAGTGTTCTGGAATTCCTGATGCCCCTCAGGCGAGGGTATCAAAGAAATGAAGACAGTTTGAAAGAAGCGAGGGGCTTGGCTGTGCTCACCTTAGAAACGCCGTGATCCGATGGGAATTGTCCTGTTACACCCCTCCTGGTGATGCTTCACATCACCGCTGTGATTCTCTTGACAAGGTGCAATTTCTAATAGCCATTAAGAAAAAAGCAGTGAGAGACCAGAATTGGCCAAAAGCAAATTGTTGAACTACCACTTCCTACTTAAAAGTAACGCCTATTTGCCCAAATGCAGAAGGTTAACCATGTATATCCTGTGGGGTATAAAATAATCATATGACTCCCTGGAAGCGAGTCACGCCTGAGGAGGAGCTGAGGAGAGGCTGAGGACCTGGGTGGCGGTGCTCCTCACAGTGACTTCGAGCTTCTCCACTTGTGGTAACGGTGTGTGCTCAGACCTTCTCACTCCTTTGCCTAATTATTTCCCGTGAGCAAGGAAGGACACTTTGCAAACTGCCTGGGAAGGCGTAGACGTGTTTGGGAACGGGTACATGAGCCTGTGGTTAGGGCAGCCCCTGGAGCCCCTGTGCCTGGATTTCCCCCAAAATCTGTGCACCCGCAGGTAGGCTCCTGACCCTGCGGGGACTCCACAGTTCCTTCTGTCAGATTAACGGCCGAGTGGCTCTAGCCTCAGCATGTCCTGAGAAATATGGCGTGGGTCCCTGGGAAGCAGGGAGAACAGCGCTCACACAGAGCAGGCTCTCAACGAATATGAGTTATTGTTGTGTGATTTGGGCCATAAATACAAGTCCCTAAAAGCTGGGCACGTGATCTTTATGAGATGGCAGGTAACAGATCTGAGTGCCCTGCCGTTAGAGGTAGCAACTGATGATTCGCTTGGGGAAATCATTTTTAGGTGCGAGTGATTTAAAAAATGCAAAAAAAAAAAAAGGAAAGGAAAAAGGAGAAAGAGTTCTGGAATCATAAAGGTGTTGGTCATCATAGAGTGTGCTGCTGTGAATCGAGTCTCAGGAAATACCAAATGTTTTACAGCAAAGGGACCCAGAGATCAATGCAAGCCAGGGCCGGACCAGCTGGGGCTGCCAGGCCCGCAGAGCCGAACATCTCTGCTTCCTCCCTGAGCTCACTGGGGGCCCACAACTGCTCGGGGCTCACCCTGCGTGTCGGGCTTGGATGCTAGTCTGCCTTCACGCCTTCCCACAGACCCCTGAACCCTGCTTGTCCCTGACCCCGAGCGAGCATGTCCCCTTGTCAGCTTCTCTTGGGAACTGGCCGACCACAGCAGGTCGTTTTTCCTGGCAGAACAGGTTTTTCCCTTTGTCCAGCTGTCCCCCACTCCCCAACAGTCTGCTTATCCTGTTTCTTCCCCTGACCCTGTAGAAGAAAAGCCTTCTTCTGTTTGATTCTGAGCCACTCACAGACCTTATGGTCACAGGGAGCCCCAATGCCATTGTCCCTACCTGACAGGAGTCTTTTTGAATAAAAATCTCTCCATACTAAGTCCCGAGGTGCTGCTCTTTGACAGAGCTTAAGATGTCCATCGATGTAGGGTGCCCTATCCCCTCTTCTGTGTGAGAGGAACCCCTCCGTGTGACTTCCTTCTTCGTCCCTTCCCTGAGGCAGACTGATGGTTGTTGGAGACAAAAGGGAGCACCTTGCTCTTCTTCCTTCCTTTAACTCATCATCTTCCCCCTCTTCCTCACCTCCCCCAACCTCTGAGGTTCTGCTTCTTGCTGTGGGTGGAAGCTGCTGGAAGACCTGCCTACTAGGGGCCTCAAACCCCTCACAGAGGAAGACACAGGCCCCCTGGGGAATTGGGGAATGCATGCATCCTGCACTCTCTACCCAGTCCCACTAACATCCCCTTTGATGGCCTTGTTCGGCAGGCAGGTGGAGAAGTAAGCCCTTTCATAGCAATTACAGCCCTGGACTTGGTCTGCCTTAAAAAAAAAAAAGAAAAGAAAAGAAAAACAGATCTGATCTTGCTAAGAAACTGCCCCCCAAAAACAGAAACTAGGAAAGTGGCATGTTGAGGAAAGGGACATCATGCAGCCACATGGAGAAACCCGTGGAGTAGGGGCTCAGTCACAGCTCCTTACCTGGACAACACTGAGACCTGTGACAAGATGCGGGCCCCCTTTCATAAGTAGAGCTCAGGGAGGTAGAAGGTGGGAGAACCTCCGTAGGCCTGACCTCCTCCTTGGCGCTCTTCTTCTGCCCCCAAGGAGAGATGGATCAACGGAGCATTAGATGTGGCCGCCGAGCAGCCTTCCTGTTCAACTGTTCCATCTCTGAGGTCGCTACTCCGGGACGCACTGCCTGCCCAGTGCTCACTGTGATCTTTACCCCAATATTCCCTCTGTGTTTCAAAGCAAATCCAAATTATAGGTCATCCTTAGGAAGCTCAGACCCATTTTGTCTTCTTCTCTCTAGAAACTGGCCTATATCAAAAAGCCCATGAGGTCTCACCCTTAGGAGATCTTCCTCAAATTTAGAATTGTGCTGCTCATTTGCATAGACATTGCGAGCTATGTAAAAAGCAAGAAATACAGTATGCAGTTATGCATTTTATATAAACAATTTTACAGTCTGAAAGTTTGACAGCACATGGCAAAGTTCATTCAGAATGAAGTCCAATTGCAGTTGGTAAATGAATGCCCTGTCTATAAGGAATCGCTTCAGACCGTGGGGAGTCTGTTTGCTTTAGTGTGAGGGGGTTATGTGCAGGTCCGAGCTTACCAGCGACTATTTGTTCTAACTGCTGGGTTTCACCACTGGGGCATCTTTCGGCTGCAGGACCCTCTAAAATGCAGCAAGAAATGAGAATCTGGCCATGAAGACCCAGCAGAGAATCCACACTGGCTCTCTTAAGAATGAAAAAGTTAGAAGGAAAAGCAGGTACTTGGGAAATGTGTATAATTATGAATAAACAAATTTCTTAAATTATAAACATAAAATCATAAAAATGTCAATGATTTCAAGCAACAATTTTGTAAAGAAAGCTTTTCAGTCAAATTGACTTCCTCACGGTCATCTTGAGTATTTCCTTAAAGGAAGGCAGAGGACTCAACATGCTTTTGACTTTGTGGGTACTTTCAAAAGATGATTCATACACAGATGATCAGTGTCTGCGGAGGAACACGTGGCTGCACATCGATGCGCCTTCAACAGTCTGGTAGGCCCTTGGCCCTTACTGTTGTAACAATTCCCACTAGCCACTGTGCAGGTGCATAACCTAGTCATGTGCAATGTTTCTGAGAAACATGCCTGAGTCTCGTTCCAGGGGCCAGTGTGCCGGAATGGCGGAGACCTAGCCGACCTTGGTGCTCTGTGTACCTCTTGTGATAGTGACAGATAAGAAATGGCCACTTTCCATTCCTCTACTCCCAATACAGTGTGCTGCTCACATGTCAAGAGTAAAATCTAATTTCCATCTTCTTGAATCTAGATTGGACCTGGCGACTTGCTTGACCAATAGGATAGAGTAGGAATAGTAATCTGGGATTTCTAAGGCTAAGTCACAGAAATGCAGCTCCCTACTGGGCCTCCTGGGATGCATGCTTCCTTTTGGAACCCAGCGGAAACCATGCAAGGAGAGGCCGGATGTAGACAGTCTGCTGGGATCCTTGACACCAGCCAGCCTGGTGGGACACCAACCTGCCCACTAGAGCCTTTGGATGACTCGGGTATGAGCTTCCCTCTGACTGAAACTGCTCAAGAACCACTCAGCTGAGCCAAATCAACCCCCAGAGCCACAAGAGATAATAATAATAATAATAATAATAAATCTTTTTTTAAAGATTTTATTTATTTGACAGAGAGAGACAGCGAGAGAGGGAACACAAGCAGGGGGAGTGGGAGAGGGAGAAGCAGGCTTCCCGCGGAGCAGGGAGCCCAATGCGGGGCTCGATCCCAGGACCCTGGGATCATGACCGGAGCCGAAGGCAGACGCTTAACCAACTGAGCCACCCAGGTGCCCCAATAAATCATTGTTTTGAGCCGCAACTGCAGGTGGTTTGCCAGCTACATAGATAACTGGAATGGTTCTCTACTTTTCATCATGCACACTAGACCTCCTCTGAAATCATAAAGATGTATGAAAAATGTTTAAAAATCAAAACAAAACATACTTTTTTTAAGGAAGGAAGGAAGAGAGAAAGAAAAGAAAGAAAGAAAGAAAGAAAGAAAGAAAGAAAGAAAGAAAGAAAGAAAGAAAGAAAGAAAGAAAGAAAGAAAGAAAGAAAGAAAGAAGAAAGAAAGAAAGAAAGAAAGGCCACCATTCCCAAGAAAAGCAGCAGTTAGAACAGGTGCTGGAAGTGTGGGGGTGGGGAGAGGGGGGAATGAGAAATCTAAAGTGGTGATGTTGTTGGAAAGGTAGGAGTGGGATATGTTGAAAATAGGATATCAAACCCAGCAGTGGTTTGCATCTGTGCCATGCTGTTTGGATCTACCTCTTTTCTTCCATATAGAATTAAGAAAATGCTACTCAAAAAAAAAAAAAAAGAAAATGCTACTCATCAAATTATGTCAGCAAATTCCCATTAGGATAAAAGTGTATTTTACAGTGGGAATTACCAGCTTTGCTGACATCTCAAATTTGAGAATTTACAAAGCTTTCAAGCTGTGTATCCTTCATGTTCACTCCCTGCTCCAGCTTTGGGCCTGCAGGGTTTTGACATGCTGTTACTCTACGCCCTAAAGTATCTGGCCTGAAAACTGTACTCAAAAAGCCACTCCAACCTAATCCACCTCTTATAAGTTCATATTTTCAGATAACTACCACATGCATGATACTATGTACAGATACGTGATGCAATTTCTTTCCCTCCTTTAAGAAACTTACACAGTTGGAAAGCAGAGACACATCCCTGGTGTTAGCGCCCCTGCCGTGTGTGGCAAGCCTGAATGTGCTTCATCACTGAGAAGACGGTATTGAGAGGTGGAGAGTTCAGAGGGAGCATGTGCTTCTAGCCACAGCTCCGGTCCGAAGAGTCTTTGTGAAAAAAGAAGGGCTGGCACTCAACCATGAGGGATGAGGAATATCTAGCCAGGTAGGAGGGGGTAGGGAGGCAAACAGCACCAGCAAGGAAAGCACAAAGATGGACTGCAACATGAGGACAGATAGAGGGATGGGACAGCAGGAGAGCTTTGTGAGTCATGGGGTGACAGGGAGCAAGTGCACGGAACTGACTGGAGAAGAAGTGATACCATACGGGAGTCACCGAGGGGAAGGAGGAATAGCTGATAGTTTAAAGACAGGCACCCAGGTGCTTTGGGTTCCTACCTTGACATGTCCCTTATTCTATGTCATTAATCCACAGAACAAGATTGTGTTGGTGTTGTCAAACTGAAACTCAGAGAAATAAAGCAACTTCCTAAAATTCATACACTTAATAAGTTGAAAAGCTAAGGCTCAAAGTCATGTCATCTGATCCCAAAGTTCATACATGTTTAGGAGATATTTTGGAAAAATTAGTAAGAAACAAGACAAAGAAGGAATTAAAATGATGCCAATTTCTTCATCTCAACAGGACAGAGAGATAAGAACTGGGAAGTTATTTCTAAGTTTCTAACATATTCCTGAGGAGAAGTTACAGAGACTGGTCTGAGAGGAAGGAAATGAGTTTCACTTAAGGTACACAGAATGTGAGGAAATGAAGGTCTGTGTAACTGGAGATTCTTGACATGACTTTAGATGCATCTCAGCCACATGTTAGTTGTTTTTCAAGCCAATCAATCTCTGGGGTCTGTCTCCTCATTGATAAGATAAAGATTAAAGATTTACAAAAGATTAATGTGAGTTTAAGACACATAAAGTGCATATCACCTACAGTATTTGGCCCATAATAATAGCTGAGGGTGATGATGGTGATAGTCATGGTGGTGATGGTGGTGATGGTGGTGATGGTGATGGTGATGATGGTGGTGATGTTGATGGTGGTGATGGTGGTGATGGTGGTGATGATGGTGATGGTGGTGATGATGGTGATGGTGATGATGATGGTGATGATGGTGGTGATGATGGTGGTGATGATGGTGGTGGTGATGATGATGATGGTGATGGTGGTGATGATGGTGGTGGTGGTGATGATGGTGGTGGTGGTGGTGATAATGGTGTTGGGTCCTAAATGAGGGGCTATAGCAGAGATGCAGGAATGGTTCTGCACAGAGAGGTTGTAACTGAGCTCTGAGGTGTGGACAGAAGTCTAGGAGCTTGTGCTTATGCTTAGAAGCAGAAGGACAAATTGAAGTGAGGAAAAAAGACAGGAAAGAAGTGGCCAGAAGGATAAACCACTCAGTATTCCTGGGGTGTCTGGGTGGTGCAGTTGGTTAAGCATCCAACTCTTGATTTCAGCTCAAGTCATGATCTCAGGGTCCTGGGATCAAGTCCTGGGCTCAGCAGGGAGTCTGCTTGAGATTTTCTCTCTCTCTCTGTCTGTCTCCCTCTAGCCCTCTCCCTCTCTCCCTCTCTCTCTCTTTCTGTCTCCAATAAATAAGTAAATCTTAAAAAAAAAAAAAAAAAAAAGAATTAACACAGGATTCCTGAGGCAGGCGAGGCAGGAAGTGCCCAGAAAAGGAAGTGAGGACTGAAACCTGGTGTGTGTGTGTGTGTGTGTGTGTGATCACCAGTGTTTACAGTGCTCTTTGAAGACAAGCTTTCAGTATGAATGTCCGAGTGAGGGCTGGTCGAAGGCTTTCAGAGAGACGGCACCGGGGAAGTGGAGGCCACAGCCGTAGTGAATGTGTAGCTAAAAGATCAGCGGTGAGACTCACAGCAACAGAATGGAGCTACGGAGAGCAGCGGGCACAAGTGAAATTTTCGTGATTCAGGAGCGCCTGGGGGGCTCAGCCAGTCTAAGCAGCCGACTCTTGGTTTCAGCGCAGGTCATGATCTCAGGGTCGTGGGATCGAGCCCCACATCAGGCTTAGTGCAGAGTCTGCTTGAGATTCTTTCTCTCCCTCTGCCCCTCCCCCACTGCTCTTTCTCTCTATCTCAAATAAATAAATAAATCTTTTAAAAACGTTTCCTTATTCACCCTCGGGGTAAGCAGGCGGCACCGCTGACCACCACACGGGACCCCGGGACCCACACCTGGGCTCAGCGGCAGCACTAGGGGCACACACTGACCTCTGCACAGTCCCGCTCTCCAGCACCCAAAGCTCGGGTCCTCTGACTCAAGTTGTTTTCTTTTTTTTTTTTTTTTTTTAAAGATTTTATTTATTTATTTGAGACAGAGAGAATGAGAGACAGACAGCATGAGAGGGAGGAGGGTGAGAGGGAGAAGCAGACTCCCTGCCGAGCAGGGAGCCCGATGCGGGACTCGATCCCGGGACTCCAGGATCATGACCTGAGCCGAAGGCAGTCGCTTAACCAACTGAGCCACCCAGGCGCCCTCAAGTTGTTTTCTGCTCAGCCCTCAGGCATAGCCCACCAGGGCAGAGGAGATCCTGGCCCCCGTGAACCAGCAGGGGACCCCTGAGCCCACAGGGACGGGGCTCAGCCTTTCACACCAGCACTGACCTCCCGGTTCTCCTTATGGGGCTGCCAGGCTCAGGGTGGCGAACCACCCTGGTTTGCCAGGGGGTGGAAATTTCTGTGCTGAAAGCCGCACAGTCCTGGTCACCCTGGGTGTCACTGAAGTCCTTGCAGCAAGAATCGGGACCAAGGAGCCCTTCTGCCATGATTGGGACGGGCTGGGTTCCTCCCTCTGGAGCAGGACTGGGCCCGAAAGCAGGACCCTGAGAAAGGAAGAGAGAGGCTGGTTCGACCAGAGGCGGGGGCCACAGGGGAGAGGGCTGCCCCACACACGGGACCAATGCTGGCTGGCCTCATTCTCAGGGGTACCAAAGGAACACTTGGGCCAAAAGATACGAAGAGGAGGAGTTCTGAGGAAATCAGGCTGCCTAGTCAAGAGGTCCAGGAGAATTAGGCATGCAAGGGAGGCAGCGTAAGAAAGTGCTCCTATAGGATCCCTACAGATGCAGCCTCCCCGCATCCTCGAGAGATACACCTTTAAAATTCTGTGTTCCTGACACTTTGTGGCAGGTGGCTGCCCCGCTGCTCAGCAATGGGGACACGCGACCCCTCACACGTGACATTCTGTGCGTGTCCCATGCCAGGCACAGCCACTGTTTTAAAGATGAGTTCAACTGAACTAATACCATTCTTTATATAATGCCCAGGACCTTCGGAATGGGAGGAGAGAGGTTTTCAAAATGTCAAGTTGGCCTCATGACAGTAGCTGTCTCTTTATAGAATTGTGTTTCAGGCCCCAAATTTAAAGTTCTAACTCTGACCACAACATTCTAGACACAGGAAGTGTGATAAATGATGAGTTTTTATAAGTAAAAGTGAGAAACTATGACAAAACTGTGATCAGAATACAGCCTGGGATGAAATGCATTAAAATGATGGTAGTGGTTGCCTGCGGAGTTAGAAAGAGAAGAAATATCATTTTGTTTCTGTGTCTCTGTGCTTTCCACACATTTAACAATGAGTTACATTGTTTGCATAAGGAAACAATTTCTAAGAACAAGGAAATGTCTACTGCAGCAACTATTACAGATATCACTGCTGGAAAAACCACACCTTCAGGATATTTCCTGACCATCTTCACTGTCTGAGTGTTCCTGTAATTGCAATTTCTTTGTCAGTTTCCAGAACGGTGAACATGCAATTTTGCTTCACGTGAGAAGCAGGAAATGTGTCGGAATGTTGGACATCCGCTCAGCACAGGAAAGCTAGAGAACATGGTATTTTTGACCGAATGAGACAATCAATAAAATAGGTCTAAGAAGCTCTAAAACTAACTTCCAACGGGACTGGTCTCTCTCAGACTTAAAAATATCACAAAACTTGGGGCACCTGGGTGGCTCAGTTGTTAAGCATCTGCCTTCGGCTCAGGTCATGATCCCGGGGTCCTGGGATCCAGCCCCACGTCGGGCTCCCTGCTCGGCGGAAAGCCTGCTTCTCCCTCTCCCACTCCCCCTGCTTGTGTTCCTGCTCTCGCTATCTCTCTCTCTGTCAAATAAATAAAATCTTTAAAAAAAATCACAAAACTCTTCAAAGAGGGCACAGTGGATTTCACCAGAATACAGAGCGAAGGTGACAGAAGGGCCTCCTTAGCACCTGTCCCACCAGATCAGGAACTCAAAGGACACCGTGGCCTGGTGTTTGACCTCGAGAACCGCCCCGCGCGTCTCGAGAGGAGATTTGGTGACCAGGTGCTCGCAGCGGTTTCAGAAGGGCAGGGGGGGCGTGGGGAGAGGTGACCACTGCAGCTGGGATCACGAGATCAGAAAAAGCCCAAACTGACGAAAAGACCAAAGACTTAATTTTATCATATTTTCATTTAATTATACACACAAAACAGGGGATAGTGGCTTACTAAAACATGTTTATCTACCAGAAAGGAGGAGAGGGCTGCCCCACACACGGGACCAATCTTTCTGGGAAAGAAAATTGGACCTCCAATCAAATGATTTCGATGTTGATGAACCCACAATAAAATCTCAAGTCTCCTTCCTTGAACTTGTACAGACATCGGTGCCTCAGTTCCTCCTGGTGTTCACTGTGCATCACGGGGGGAGGGTGCCCAGCTCAGGGCCCGGGAACCCCACTGATTCATTGTGTTCCCCAGTGACCCAGATTCAGGGCCTGCATTTTCTTTCTGAGGGGAACAGTCAGGCTGATTTATAAAGGTGCTACAGAAATGATAAAGGGTGACGTCAGGATAGACGGTCACAGGCTGCTCCCCACAAACTTCCACACACACTTCACAAGACACCCCCACATACACCCCCCCACACACATCAGATACACACACCCCACATGCATACACCCCCCACACACACATCCACGTGCATACACCTTACACACACACCTCACACAGACAACCCCTCATACATAACCTCCACACATACACAGCTCACACAGACACCCCCATATACATCCCACACACACATCATATACACACACCCCACGTGCATACACCCTGCACACACACACACACACACCACACATGCATAAACTACCCCCACACGAGCACACATGCATACACCCCCCACACACACACATCCACGTGCATACACCTTACACACACATACCACCCCCACACACAAGCACGTCCCAACCCCCCCCGGAAGCACAGCCCGCAGCTGCTTCAGCGCTTTGGGCTGGGACAAGGGGCTTGCTCATGTCTGCCCCGTGTTTACAGCGTGACTAACAGCCCCCACTCCTGCACTTGGCCTGTGGATCTCCAGGGCCGAAAAGGTAGATTCTGACGGACAGGCTGGCTGGGGCCTGGGATCCTGCTCATCCCGCACTTGAGCAGGAAGAGTCTCAGGGCCTCAGCTAAGGGCTCGGAGGTTGAGGTTCACGAATCTCATCGTCCACTCGCCCCTGGAACTTCAGACGGTGGGGTACGGTGAGGAGGAGGGGAGCACCCGGGGCTGGGAGCAGCGTGGAGGGCTTACGACCTGGAGGCCCATCAAAGAAGCAGGGTGCTGAGCAGGGGGACCCAGAGGCCGCATCCACCCCACTCCCGGGACACCCCACACCCACGCGTGGGCTCGGCGTAGGGACCCTTCACTGCTGGATGAGGCCCTAGGGCACCAGGGCCACCGTCGAGGTGCCACTGGCCCCACCCTGCCCCCCTTTACAGCCTCTGCGGGTCATCTCGCATTTCTTCCTCACATCTCTTGCCCCTCTTCCCAGCCTGCCCTGTCTTCTACACCTGCATTCTCTCCTCGTGCAGTTTTCTCTCTCTTCCTAGTTCCATCTCCTCATTCTACTTCCAAAACAGACAAAGTCGGGAAGATACAAAGGCATGTACTTCTTTCCGAAACACTCAGCACCCTCTGGTATGGAAGCCTTTTCAGATCATGACACCTGTGTGCGGCCATCACGTCCCCTGAGCACGGGACAAGGCATGCGCTGCTGAGCCCACTCCACACAGCAGCACGGCGATGCCCACTCTGCCCGCCCTTGTTCTTGGGGAAAGTTATCCTACGTTAACTGTCAACTAAGGTTGATCATGTGCAGATCTATATTTTAAGATTTGAGACCTGATCCATGAAATTCCTGCTCAAACAGGTCTTCCGGTCAAATTGCCATCATCCAGCCCTGCCCCTGATGCCCTTTGTGGCCCCCACCATGGATGCGAGGCTTTCTCCTCTGCAGCAGTGCCCCAAATTGCACGCCGAGATTGCTCAGATACTTGGGACCCTTTGCTTGTCTACATTAAATGAGCCTAGGTTCTGCATGGAGCACTGGGTGTTATGCACAAACAATGAATCATGGAACACTACGTCAAAAACTAATGATGTAATGTATGGTGATTAACATAACATAAAAAAAGCCTTGTATTTTGATTCACAAATATAAAATATATTTTCTCTATATTATTAAAATTATATGTGCAATCTGAAAAAAAAAAAATGAGCCCAGGTTAAGTATTTTGAGCTGTCCTATCAAGTTTGGGATTCTTCCACCCCCACTTCTGATGGCAGCCAGTCTTTCAGCCCACTGCTCTCAGCGTCTGACACCAGCAGGTGACCTTTCTGCTTCCAATAAGCTCTGGGCTGGGAAACCAAGCCACCCCACTTATCAGAACTGCACCTAAAGTAAGAGCCAGTACTTCTGAGTGTGCACGTGAGGGTCTCCCCTGGGAGAAGCACTCCCAAGGTTCAGGGTATGGGCTTTATAATTTTTATTTTGGTTGCAGTCACTTTTGGGGTTCATTTCCTCGTTCTCAGTTTGTCTTAGAGAGTTTGTATTATCAGATAAGTGACCTCCAGATAAAGGAAGTCTCAGAAGGTTTAAGACATTTAATAAGAGAAAGCAGAATGCACGACTAAAGCAGACGTCTCCCATATTGTCATATAAATGCAGCAACAGTATTTAATGGCATAAACACATTAACCCACAGCGCAGTGAGACTCATTGCCACCCATTTGTCACTTTCACTTGGAAGACGATGTTATCACAAGAACATCTTCCCATGAATTAGAGCCTGGTGCGTTCTCTTGAACCAGACCCAGGAGTGCAGACACATATGGGTGTATGTTCACAAACAGCTTCACACCCTCACTCAGCTAGCTGGCTCCAGGCTCGCCCACCCCTCCTGCCACCATCAGCCCTGCTGGCCCATCTCTCTTCTCCATCCACATGGCACTTGCTCCTGCCCTGTCTCCTCACCCTTCGCTGCTCTCCCATGGCAGTCCCTCCCTCCCTCAGCCTCTCACCTCCTCTGTATGCCATCCATGTGTAGATGCACCAGCATGCTGTCTTGTAACACAGCTCAGAGCCCATGGCATGTGCAGTCAGTCACGGAGACTGTGTTTGGCTTGGTTTTATAGAATCCGCATCTCTTCCTTATAGTTATGATTCATACAGATGATCACCCTTTCAAAACTGGGCTCCTTGCAAATGCTACAGGCTTTTTGAGGTACAAGCCACCATGTGTCGGGTCACAAGCACCTGAAGGTCATACTTAACATCTTTGTGAGATAGGGAGAGCACCGACTCTGGAGTCGGACGAACCTGGGCTCAAATCCCTCCATGGCCACACACTGATCCTGTGACTCTGTCTAACTCCTGAATCACACCTGCCTCCCAGGACTGCCATCAGAACTACCTGAAATAAATGTGAAGTCTACAACAGTGTGTAGCTCCCAATAGACCCAATAAAATTTAGCCTCCTCCTCTCTCCCCAAGGCACAACCAAAGTTGCCTAAATAAGCTTTCGGTCAACACCTGACTCCCTAAGATGAACGTTGCAATATTTTCTTTTACCTTCAAGGCATGAAACAGTTATTAGGACAACACAGATACAGTATTTTCTAAATTCCAAAACAAAGCAAAAACTTACCACTGAAGAAGTAGCTTTTTGTTCCACAAATGAGCCGCCGCTGAGTTTTTCCCTTAAATTTCAGATTTCTTAAATCTTCAGATTTCTCTTCACTGGTGGAAACAGCCTGGCCCTCTCCTCGCTGTGTAAGACAGCGTAGACGCTGTACCACTCCAAGGGCTCTGCACTCTGGACGTCCTTGTGCTCATTGCTCAGCAAACTTCTCAAGGGACTACTCTCTCATTCTTTGCCCGCAGGCTGGGCGGTGTGGTGCACTGTCTCACCACAAATTTTATTCCTCCAGCACGTACTTCAGATCATATAAAGGTAACAAATAAAGTGGAGGAAGGAAGACAAGTGTATGTAAGTAGGTCACTTGATCATTTCAATTTTACATATAAATTCTTTTTGTTTCAGAATTATTAGTCTGGGGAATATTTTTTTTTATTCTTCTTGGAAATTCCAAATTAATTAGAATGATTATAAAGTTCTCTGAAAAGCTCCACACAATACTGAATGAACTTTATAATCGGCTACCCACGTTCCTATTCTTAAGAGAATAAAAAGCCTGAAAAAAATATGACTAATGTTTTTATGGTAAAGATATAATGACTAGAGAACCAGCGTGTCACAAATATCACGGGCCCGTGACCGTCTCCGATAGAAGGCATAACCCAGTTGCAAAGGAGAAATCCCACCCATGTTGTTTCACTCACCTCTTCTACAGCCTGTGGCCATTATACCATAACTTGACCTATTTAGGAACCGCAGAAACCTGAGTTTTCACAGCCCCAGAACAACTGTCAAAATTTAGTTTGGGAACAGCCTTCTTGTTTGAGGGGTAACCTGAGTTACCTTCTCCGCCTATCTAAAATAAGCATTATTCAAGCTATAAATGCCCCAGGAAATGTTGCAAATTGGCCCTTGATACAAAACACAAGACTCTGTTGGGCAAAAGTGAGAATATACATCTCTGGTCTGTCCATTTCCTTTCTTTTTCATGTGATTATAAATAGTATTGTTCATGTTAATTAACATTTGTGTAATACAAATTAGAAGGTATTTTTCACATTTATCATTTCATTTAATCCTGACCAACAATTTTGGTAAGGTACTCTACAAACAGAAATGTTTTACAGATGGAAAGAAACTAGTATGCAGAAATGTTAAGTGATTTGCCCCAGAGTATATACATAAGAAACAGTGGGTTCAAAATTCCTTTTTTCCTTCAGCAAATACTTACTGACACCTACTATGTGCTTGGCACTTTTCTAGGCAAAAGGGTTACGGCAGTGAATAAAACAGACAAAATCCTTGACCTCATGGGATTCACATTCCAGTCATGAGAGCTGGACAATAAACAAAATAAATAAAAAGATACATAGTATGGTAGATGGTGATAAATGCCATGGAGGTCAGATGGGGGTCCCCGAGGCAATTAGAAGTAGAATAAACAGCGAAAGTTTCACTGATAAGGCAACACTCAAGTAGAGCCCGGAGGAAGGGGTGGGAGGGAGCCATGTTGTTTACCTGGGGAGGGAGCATTTCAGGATGAAGAAAAGCGAGGGCAGTGTCCCTGATGCAGACATTTACCAGAAACGTTCAAAGCCAGTGTGGCTGGAGTGAGCCGGGAGAGGGCATGGGGAGTTGAAGTCAAAGAGGCAAAGAGGTGGTAGAATCCAGGTCATGGAGCCCTACAGCCCATGGTGGCGACTTTACCTTCCTGTCAGGGTGAGATGGAAGGCTAGTGGGAGGTTCTGAGTGGTAGTATCTGATTTACATTGTAAGGAGATCACTCTGGCGGCCATGTTGAAAATAGATTAGGGAGACCCAGGGGAAATGAGGACGACTACCCCAGTAAGAGACGGTGGGTCTATGTGGAGTTAAAGCTAACAGGATTCGCTTACAGATGGCATACAGTGGTCTGATAGAAAAGAAAGCACAAAAGATGACTCCAAGGTGTTTGACTGCAACAATGGAGACATGGAGCTCATCAATATGGCAGGGAAACACGAAGCAAAGGTAGGGTGGGGGTGAGAGAGAAGATCAAGAGGTTGGTTAGGGACTTGAAAAGTTAGATAACAAGGAGACTATCCCAGTGATGATATCCAGTACACAGATGTTTATTTGAATATGGAGTTCAGAGAGAGTACTGGGCTAGAGAGGTACTTTTAGGGCTCATCAGCTTACGAGATCACCAAGGGAGTGGGTGCAGATGGCCAAGAGAAGAGGCCCAGGGGGGGCGCCTGGGTGGCTCAGTTGGTTAAGCGACTGCCTTCGGCTCAGGTCATGATCCTGGAGTCCCGGGATCGAGTCCCGCATCAGGCTCCCTGCTTGGCGGGGAGTCTGCTTCTCCCTCTGACCCTCCTCCTTCTCATGCTCTCTGTCTCTCATTCTCTCTCTCTCAAATAAATAAATAAAATCTTTAAAAAAAAAAAAAAGAAGAGGCCCAGGGTCTGAGATTTGGAGGCCAAGTGCAAACGTGTTTCAAGAAGGATAGAATAATCAACCATGTCAATGCTGCTGGCAGATCTAGCAACACAAAACTGAAAAAAGTGACCACTAGACCATTTAGCAGCATGCAAATCATTGCAGCCTTGCCATGGTTTTTGTTGAGTGGCGTAGAGAAAAAAACCTGACTGTAAGAGAGTTAAAGATAGGAGAGAATACAAACATTTATCTCAGGGAATTTGCATGAGGGAAAGAGAAATAGGCAGTAGCTAAAGATGATACTAGAGTCAAAAATATTTTGTGAAGATGCAAGCAGTAAGGGATGGGTTTGCATATTGGTGGGAATGGCCAGTGAAGAAGGAAATGTTGACTGTGCAAGAGAGAGGGAGAAGTGCTTGCTCTCCATCATGGACTAGACCAAGGTGGCAGGGAGAGAGTGTGGGGAGCAGCCGGACTGGGGGAGGGGGGCGGCCCTCCCACCCTGCAGTCGTGGGCAATGAGGCAGCATTTGTGAGCAGAGGCCAGGGGGCAGGTGCAGGTGGGGGTGCAGACGTGCTTATGCAGGTTCCTTTCTGATTGTTCCTGTGTTCTCAATGCATAGGAAACCGCGTCATCCCCTGAGAGTAAAGATGGAAATAGAGGTGTCAGGCCTTGACCAGAGAGAAAAAGGAATGAGGAAGCCATTTGAGGGAAAGGATAGAGAAATCTCTACTGCCAGGCACAATCGGCGAGCAGCCATAAATTTAAAGTGAGACCAGCGACTACCATTGTTTGCTCTCTTTTTCTAGACATTTTCGGTTATATGGGCGCAAGAGTGGAGGAGGAGTGTTTAATTCAAGCAGAGCTGTGTTTTAGCCAACTGAGTAAGATGACAGTGTGACAGTATTCTACTGCCTTCTACCCACTCTACCCAGACCACTCCCCCCAGAATCTCCAGTGACGGCCCAAGGACAGACCA
>NC_058410.1:2417039-2450937 GCF_002201575.2 Neomonachus schauinslandi
TCCAGTGACGGCCCAAGGACAGACCACTCCCCCCAGAATCTCCAGTGGTGGTCCAAAGATAGACTAATTGAAAAAAAGAAACTAATGATCACCTTGTAGCTTCAGACACAGGGTCTAGTGGACCTGCACTCTTGTCTCTGACACTGGTACCAAAGAATACATCGTGACTGGGTGTAGCTGTCTTGTCAAGTACAGATTTAACAGCAAGGCTAATCCAAACTCTTGGCTCCTTTAAAAATCAATGATGGGGGAGCTTGGATGGTGCATTTGGTTAAGTATCCGACTCTTGGTTTCAGCTCAGGTCATGATCTTGGGGTGTGAGATCGAGCCCCAGCAACAGGCTCCTCGCTCAGCACGGAGTCTGCTTGAGATTCTTCCTCCCTCTCCCCTCTGCTTGTGCTCTATCTCTCAAATAAATAAATAAATCTTTAAAAAATATCTGTGATGGTCTTCAACACAAAAACATTTAAATCTTGGGCACCTGGGTGGCTCAGTTGGTTAAGCGACTGCCTTCGGCTCAGGTCACGATCCTGGAGTCCCGGGATCGAGTCCCGCATCGGGCTCCCTGCTCGGCGGGGAGTCTGCTTCTCCCTCTGACCCTCCCCCCTCTCGTGCTCTCTCTCTCTCTCTCATTCTCTCTCTGTCAAATAATAAATAAAATCTTTATTAAAAAAATAATAAATAAAGTTTCATTGGGCACCTGGGTGGCTCAGTTGGTTAAGCGACTGCCTTCGGCTCAGGTCACGATCCTGGAGTCCCGGGATCGAGTCCCGCATCGGGCTCCCTGCTCAGCAGGGGGTCTGCTTCTCCCTCTGCCCTCTTCCCTCTCGTGCTCTCTGTCTCTCATTCTCTCTCTCTCAAATAAATAAAAATAATTAAAAAAAACATTTAAATCTTGTCTTACTTTTTATTAATTTTGGCCCTGCCAGTTCTCAGGACAATTGATTATTGAATTTTGCTATCATCTATAAAAGCAACACTTTTTTTACCCTGACTTACTTTTCTTATGCATCTAATACATTCTAATACTCTGATATTTAGCAAGCAAACCTGTGTGCGGTATAGTACAATCAGTATGGTAATAATTACCGCATCAGGCTGTTTACAGTGCAGAGATATTTCAGAAAGGTAACAAAATGCTACTTAAGCAAAAGTAGCTACGTGAAATTGCTTGTTCGTTCTTAGTAGAGTAAATAGGATAAGCAACCTTGGGGTTGTCTGCCCTTGATATGGAAAGCTTGCTAATGGGTGCTTTTAGACGTCAAATGCAGGCCCAGAGACTTACCTGGGCTGGGCCTGGGAGACATTATTCTGATAAAATAACATGAATTTGGAGGCAGAAATTTCTAATATTTGGATCTTAGGTTGTCCTGGCCTTTACTGTGATGTAGCCAGCACTCTAATATCCCCAAACCTCAGGGAAAACCTTGCTGCCTACATGAGACATACATTAGAGGTGCTCTATGGGGACGAAGAAAAGAAATGGTCTTCAGAACTCAGCACTGAAACCCAAATCACTGCGGCCAGGGGCCAAGAGCACTGTCAGCAAAGGAAGGGCACACGCAGGGGTGTGGTGGCTCAGAGCATCCACCAGATGGCCCTGCCATGGCCCATGCTGCCCCGGGAGCTTCCCATGCACCACACCTGAGCGTGAAGCTGGAAGGCGATTTTGAGTTCTCCACTGGGATGGCTTGCTTGACTTTTTACCACCTGGACTAATTTACTTATCTGAGCCCAGGGAAAAGGGCTAGTCCCACCTCGAACTAGTCCCACCTCGAACCCAGGGCCAGCTTCTAGCAAAAAACCCAAACGAAGAACTTACAAACTTGTAAACATCGCCCTGAGATAAACATGTTTTTGTTGTTTTAATACCTACATTGTCCTTCAATACGTACAAAAAATATTTACACTTAAACATTTTATTTTGGTTTGTTGAAATACACACTTGTAAGGACGCCAAATGGGTCCCTGGCAGAGCGATCAACCGAGCCCTTCGGCAGTCAGCTTCCTTAGCGTTTCTGGAGCCCAGTGCTGCTCACAACTTTCATTTACTCCGAGAGAATAAAGTGGGCCCACTTTCTGCCCTCCTACAGCTGAACACAGCAATGTCACAGGACTCCATTATTTTTAAATAAGGACCATTAGTGACGAGTAACACTTGCATTTCAAGGACAGGATGCACAGCTGTGCGCCAGGGATTTGGAGATTCAGTGTGAGCATGAATAATGAAGCCTAGTCATTCTAATCCTCACGGTAATGGCCTCCCTTCATGTGCATTGAGATGTCATTATTTAGAACTGTTGCCTGCCGGCACCTATTATTACATATTGGATTAACATAATTATTAACTAAAAGCAAATCTTCAGTGATTAGAACAAAAAGGCTCAACCGTCCATCTGCCCCTTTTCCCTCCCACGTCTCCTAAGAAAAGGGGCCAATGTGAAGTCTTAGTTAAATTCTGAATAAGCTGAGCATTGTTATTATATTCCCCAGGGTCACCTTCATGCTTCCCAAGATTAAATTTCTAAACGTGTCATATGAGGGCATTCAGCTTCTCAGGGGTGTCACCTGTTTATGGTAGCGCCTGGGAACCAGCACAGGGTCAGATAAAACAGAAAGTTAATTCGTGGAAATAAATGAAAACCTAATTGTGAAACAGAGCAGGTCCCCCATATATCTGATGCTACAAGGACATTGTGATGAAAACGAAATGTTGCCTCCCCGGTCCGCACCGTACGACCACCAAACACACTTCTCTCGTGACTTACTCTCCATGAAATCATTTCTTCCAAACCCACCTTCATATTTCTCGCTTTTGCTAAGATTTCACTTTTCTCACCAGCCCCATGTCTTAAAGCTCTAAGTGGGCAGAACAGGTAAAAGAAACTGTTTGTGGCTGGTCTGCGATCTTACAGAGAAGGAGGGTGGATTGATTAATAACACTGAGGCCAGAACCGATAGCTTCGTAATCCGCACGGACCCGTCCCTGACCCCTCGCAGTTGTCCCACTAAAACCATTCAGAAAGGGCCAGGGCACACTCACGTGATGTGCTTCATTCCCAAGGGCTCTTTCAAAATCAGACTTTCCCAGGTCTCCTGACCTTGACACCTGACATTGCAGATTGGAGGATGTTCCTCAATTTGGGTTTGTGCTGGGTTTCCTTATGACCAGATGCAGGATATGCCTTTCTGGCAGAAACATCGCAGAAGTGATGCTGTGCTCTTCTCACCGGGTCCTAGCAGGTGGTGCAGGGCTGGGATCATGCAGGGCTGGGATTGTCCCGGGAGTGGTGTTAAAGCGATGGAAGATGAAGGGGCGTCGGGCAGACTCCAGTTAGGTCATTCTTTCTCACTTTGGAATGAGGAAGTCCTTGAAGAGGAGAAGCTGTGAAACTCTGTAAGCATCCCCTTCCTCATCCAGCTTCCACCCGCCAGGTGCAGCACACCGGGGCGCTTCCTGCCTCACTTACTAGGAGCGTCCAGCCACCAGCCCTCCCACGTCAAGACGCCTGCATTCTGCTAAAAGCTTTCTCTCTTCCCTATTCACGGATGCCAAATCAGGCTCACGGGTTCCTATTTAATTCAGTGGGTTATTGAAGAGCCCACTGTTGTTTTATTACTGTCAGTATCATTATTTATTTTGACGTGAAGTTGCTCCAGATTTGACCAGGAGGCGCCCCTGGGAGCTGGCCACTCTGTCCTCTCAGCACTCAACCCTCTCAGCTGTTGGAGCTCTTCCTGCTTCCTGCTGTCAGCCCAGCGGGCCCTGCCCCAGCCCCAGCCCTGGAAGCTGCCCTTCCTCCAAGCCTGGCTCCGTTCCGTGGAGAAGGGGATGCAGAAATGAGTCCCTGGGCTCCAGCATGTTCTTGGCTACCGGGATGTCTGCTCCCAGGCCCTCGGGGTGGAAAAGCCAGGGGTGCATTTCTGTCCGCACACACATACACACACACTCACACACGAGTGCACACACACACACACAGTTACCTCTCTACTCGTATCTGTGTCTACCCACATATGTTGAAACCAGTCCTCCCGACGAATATCTCCAATTTTAACGTAGCACTGCAGGATTTATTCTAGCCTTCTCCCTTTCCATATTTACAATTTCCTTCTTTGACCATGAGAAACATGGCTTCTAAAATCGCCAGGATAATAACCTATTTGATCAATCCTCCCTCTGTCTAACCAGTCTCCCGTCACCACTGCTGCCATCCTCGGTAGCTGCCCTCTGCCCTTGGCTTGGTTCTGATAATCCACTCTGGGTTGCCATCCACACTCCCACATAAACAACCTCCTCAATCCACTTGTATTCTGGACCATGTGTCTTCAGCTGGACCACGTGTCCACAGCCACAGCCCCCCGGGCACTTGAATGTTAACTTCCATGTGAGTAACTGTAAGCAGGGCTGCCGCTCATAGTTGCACAGGATGTACACTTAACAACTCCAGGGAGTACCATCTGAATCACAGTTTGTGGAGGTTTTGACCCTAGTTTCCTTTCCAGGCTCTTCAACTTTCTTCAGATATTTACTAACATATTAGCACTTATGAAAAGATGTCTATAATAGTAAACTCATGAACATTGTTTCTCTCCAACCACTGATGAAACTTGCAAACAAACAAAACTTTCCTCAAATATTTTTCTCTCACTTACTTGGTCAATACTTACCAATAACATTTATTAGGATTTCAGGTTAATTAGGATCTTTCCAAGTCCAGAATGTTGCTCTTCATTTATTCTCTAGAATCAAGAGGCCTTCCAGGACCATGGCCTTTGGCCTCTAGGACATTTCCTTGGACATACGAAAGACACGGAAGTGACTTTTGTCCGTGACTAGTGTTTCTATCTATTGCCGGTAGACGTCATCAGTCATGTACTCTCTAAGCAGCCTGGAAACAGCCTATTTTTCTCGTTCACAAATGCTTTTGTCTCTTATTTTTCTCCCCAAGTCCCTCATTCACTTCCTGGGCGGGGGGGGGGGGGGCGGTCAGGGTTTTAACCAAACAAACCCAGTACGTGTTGGTTGTCATCGGCGATGGGAGGCCCCCTGCACCACACACACTGTCGATGCTCCTCCCCCGCCCGGTCAGCTTCCTCTTCCCTGACCCAGGTGGCAGGTGCCCAGCCCAGAGCCCAGCTCTCCTGGGTCCCGCTCCTGCTGCCCCGTTTGAGGGCAGAGCCAGACCCATAACAGCTTTGCCTCCTTTGAGCTCCAAGACTAACCATTTACACACTCATTTTCTGAGTTTTGAACTGGTTAAAACTGCATCTTTTGTAGGGAAAATAGAGACAGCATGCTTACATGGGGCTCAAGGAAGACAGGTAACTGAGGGCATCGCCTTTGAGCCAGCAAGACCCCTGGAACAAGCAGCCGAAACTCCCTGATGGTTTGTGTTGTCTTCAGACCGATGCGTGGCCCTGTGGGTGAGTCCCGAAATGTGCGAGCAGTCCCTGCGCACGTTTAGACATGAATACATGCAGATTGCGGAGGCGAGTGCTGGCCTAGAGACCAACCTCTCCCAGTTTCTGGGCCCTGCTTCTTCCACGGTGCTGGCAGTGCTGCCTGGACATGCGGCCACGGAAACAAAGACCTAGGTCTGCACGCCAGCCTTGGTGGCATCCCACGTGGCATCCTGCAGCATCCCATGTGGCGTCCCGCATGGCAGCATGACAGAGCTCTGGCTCTAGGGTAGTTGAAGGGTCCCCTGGTGTGTGCCCTTCTCCCCTTTTCTCTGTCTGACCAACCCCTTTACTTGGTGAGCAGAGGGCCACGCCCTGAGGACAGGGGATGGCAGTGCAGGGAGCCCTGTGCCACATGAGGACCACTGTCCAGGGCCGCATATCAGCAGGACTTCCTAGGAGAGAAAAGCCCAATTCCAGCTTGCTTAAGACTCTACACTTTACATCTTCTGTCTGTGTAAGACCACTCACTACTAACCGATACAAGGACAAAAGATAACAAAACCCAACCACACTCTTCCGGGGGGTGCGATCAAGTGTACAGATAGCCGGGGACAGAGTCCTGAGCAGGAGCGCAGGGGACGGGCTCACAAGGAGGCCATCTCAGCAGCCAGACTCCTGCACTCTCTCCTGAAGGACGGGGCAGGAAAGTGGGGAGGAGTCAGGACATCGTTGGGGATGAAGGATGTGAACAAAGGACAGAGGGAGGACACCGCAGGTGGTTAGGGAGATGGGAAGGCATAGCACTGTTTGTCCAGGAGAGGAGACAAGAATAAAGAGGTTTTGACTCCCCTTTTTAAAGCCTGACTTTGATGTGTCTGACATCATGCTGACCCATGTAAGAAAACTCACTCCAAGGCATAAAAATTGTAAACCAGCAGCATCCTCGCCCCTCCCCCTCCCCGGAACCTCAGCAGTCCCTGAGCAGCATCGGGGAGGGCTGGGGTCTGGGGAACTGAAGAGGATCAAGCACAGGAGACAGCTCCCACCACTTACATTATCAGGCAAAGCTGAAAGGATGAAAAGTCAACAGGTTTTATGCCACGTCACAATAACCTCGGGTTGTAGTGGTCATCTGAGAATAATTCCCCACACGTGACAACAACCACACACTCATGCCAAAGAGCCTGTCAGTACCACCCGGACCCACAGACAGAAGCAAGATCAGGTCGGTCCAAGACAGTGAGAGCCACCTGAGGGAGGACTCTGACCCTTAAAGCCAGCGGCCTTGGGAGCCCATGAGGGTCATGCACAGGTGAGCAGATTGAGCACTGCTCCATAGTCAAGTCCATGGGCCGGAGGAGGGATGCCAGTTGGATTGGGAGACAGATGCAGGCGGAGGAGTTAAGTAAGCTGCTGCAGTGGTCTGACTATGTGGGCGAGGCCAGTGGAACACGCCACCCCCAAATATGTCTCTTTGGCCTGTGCACTGTTTTGAACTAAAGCCCCCGAAAACCAGCAGAGGCAGGAACAAGTTCTAAAACATGGCCCAAGTTCTCCTTCTGGAGAGGAACCCGTGCCCCTCTCCCATCCCAGGAGGAGGAGGACTTCACAGCTCCATTAGGCGGAAGACACAGGCTCCTATCTGCATAACGAACCTGACTCCCGGCCCTCGGCCCCATCCTTTCCTGGTCACCTCCCCACAAAGTGCCTCCCCTGCCCGGAAGCCCCCGCGTTCAGCCCCAGACGGAGGACCCGCCCGCCTTCTGACCAGCCTTCGGGGGACTGGGGTCTGGGCGCCCCCGCGCGGAAGCACAATGCCCCCTCAAAAACCTCTGCTTTTGTCTCGCTGCTCCGTCTGTGGTCAGTGGTCACTCGCATGCACCGGGCCGCGGCTGGAGGATCCCGGCGGGCTGGAGGAGGAAGAACCCTTCCTCCCCTGTGCAGGTCCTGGAGTGAACGGAAGAGAAAAACAGAAATGCGGGGGAAGGTTTTGAAGGAAGAAGTAGCAGAACTGACAACCGAACCCGCAACTCGAGGGGTGAGCACGATGCCCAGGTGGCAGGTCGCGGTCAGTGTCGGCACGCGGTGGTCCCCGCGAGGCTGCGCACCTGTGACAGGCCGGCGCCGGACAGGAGAGCGCCAAGGGGGCTTGCGGAGCGCCGCGCTCCAGGCTCCTGGGGGGGGGGGGGGGGGGGGGTGCGCGCGGGGGGGGGGGGGGGGGGGGGGGGCGGGGGCTGCACTCGAGCGGAGCGCTGGAGGATGACACGGGATCGGCCACCTCCCTGAGAAGGTGAGTGGGGAGAACACATTCCAGGGAATAGCACGAGCCACGCCCCGGGGCCGGGGGGTTGCTCCTCAGCCACTCCTGGCCTGACCCCCACCGGACCCTGGTGCGTGGAGGAGGCGCGGGGCGCGGGGCGCAGGTGCGGGCGCGCCCAGTGAAAATCTGTCGCGTGTCCTTCTACAAGTAAGAACATATTTCGTAGCAGAAAAGTCAAAGAGAGAGTATCAGGGAAGGTGTTGAGCTTTACCAAACTTTCCAGTGAGATTATTTTCACTGCGCTTGCCTCCACGCACGTAACTTTTTACATCTGGTTGGAGGCCTCCGTGGCTCTGTGGCGTTCCCTTGACTGAGACGTTTCAGCAATGACCCCTTCGGGTTCCTCCTAGTCTGCGTGGGCTTCGGGCAGAGGCCGACATCCTCTGACACCTGACGCGGCCTGGGGAGTGGACACGCACGGCCGCAGAATTCAGATGACAAATGTCCCGCAAGCCCGAGAGTATCGGACCACGGAGAACGATGCTCACGGAACTGGAGACGACACATGTCCTGAGTTCCCAAACGAAAGGATGGAAAACAAGCCCTCAAGACGCGCGGTCACTGGACGCCCCAGATGTGCGCTGGAGCGCATGCTGCGTACAGACTCGTGGGCACTTAGAGAAGAGCCTGGCGAGCGCTCCGAGCGCGCCGGCCGCACGCAGCTTCCTTTCTCTATTTTCTTCGGATAAAACGGCAGGATGTTGAAAGCATGCAATGTGATGATTCGATATACCTATACCCTGGGAGAGGAGTCCCCCCTCACATAACCAGCTTGAGGTTTTTCGGTGAGAACCTCCAAGCTCCACTCTCAGCGAATTTCAGTTATACAACGTGGTATTATCAACTATAGTCACCATGTTAGGCATCGGATTGTCAGAACTTACTCATCTCAAAACTGAAAATTTGTGCTTGTAAAAACTACCTCTCCTATTTCCCCCCAACCCCTGACCCCAGGCAACCACTTTTCTGCTGTTTTTATGAGTGCAACCTTTTTTCTTTTTAGATTCCATGTATGTGTTAACTTGCTGCATTTGTCTTTCTCTGTCTGGCTTGTCTCACTTAGCATAAAGCCCTCCAGGTTCATCCATGTTGTTGCAAACGACAGGATTTCTTTCTTTTTTAAGGATGAATAATATTCTACTTTATACGTATGCCATGCTTTCTTTATCCATTCTTCTGTCGGCAGACACTTCGGTTGTTTCTGTATCTTAGCTATTGTGAATAATACTGCTATGAACACGCGAGTACAGCTATCTCTTTGAGATAACAATTGCCTTTCCTTGGGATGTATACCCAGAACTGGGATTCTTAGATCATAGGGTAGTTCTGTTTTTAATGACCTGAGGAGCCTCCATACGGATTTCCAGAGTGGGTGCGCCAGTTCCCACTCCTGCCAACAGTGCACAAGGGTTCCTGTTCTCCACATCCTCTTGTTGTTTTTGACCGTGGACATCCTAACAGGTGTGAGGTGATATCTCTATGAGGTTTTGATTTGCATTTCCCTTATGATGAGTGATGTTGAGCATTTCTTCACATACCTGTTGGCCATCTGTATCTTCTTTGGGAAAAATGTCTATTTGGGTCCTTTGCCCATTTTTCAATTGGGTTTATTTTGGGGTGGTTTTTTTGTTTTGGGGGTTTTTTTAGCTATTGAGTTGTATGAGTTGCTTGCGTATTTTAGATATTAACTCCTTATCAGATATGTGGTTTGCAGATATTTTCTGCCATTAATTGGTTTCCTTTCATTTTGTTGATGGTTTCCTTTGCTGTGCAGAGCTTTTTGGTTTGATGTAGTCCCACTTGTTTATTATTGCTTTTGCTGCCTTTGATTTTGGTGTCAAAGCCAAAAGAGCATCACCAAGACTGATAAGTGTTTTCTTCTAAGAGTTTTATGGTTTCAGGTTCTGTGTTTAAGTTTTTAATCCATTTTGAGTCGATTGTTGTGTACAGAGTAAGACAGGGGTCCAGTTTCATTCTTTTGTATGGAGCTGTCCAGTTTTCTCAGCACTGTTTATTGAAAAGGCTGTTCTTTTCCTATTGTAAATTCTTGGCTCCTTTGTGGAAACTTCGCTGACCACATATGTGTGGGGTTATTTCTGGGCTCTCTATTCTGTTCCATTGATCCCTGTGCCTGTTTTTATGCTGATACCACACTGTTGTGATTTATGTGGCTCTGTAATATAGTTTGAAATCAGGAAGTGTGATACCTTCAGTTTTGTTCTTTCTCAGACTGCTGTGGCTCTTTAGGGTCTTTTGTGGTTCTATACAAATATTACACTGCTTGTTTTATTTCCGTGAAAAATGTCATTGGATTTTGATAGGCATGGCATTGAACCTATAGATGGCTTTGGGTACTATGGACATTTTAACAATATTAACTCTTCCAATCCATGAGCACAGAATATCTTTCCATTTATTTATGTCTTCTTCAATTTCTTTCATCAATGTCTGACACTTTTCAGTTCATAGATCTTTCACTTCCTTGGTTAAATTTATTCTTAAGAATTTGATTCTTTTTGATGCAATTATAATTGGGGTTGTTTTCTGAATTTCTTTTTCTGATAGTTCCTTGTTGGTGTATAGAAATGCAGCTAATTTTTGTATATTGATTTCATATCCTGCAACGTGCTGAAATTGTTATTAGTTCAAACAGTTTTTGGTGAAGTGTTATGGGGTCTCTATATAATATCACGTCATCTGCAAATAGAGGCAATTTTACTTCTTCCTTCGTATTCAGATGCCTTTTAATTCTTTTTATTGACTAATTGCTCTGACTAGGGTTTGCAGTACTATGTCAATAAAAGTGGTTAGAGTAGACATCCTTGTCTTATTTCTTACCTTTGGGATAAAGCTTTCAGTGTTTCACCATTGAGTATATTCTTAGCTGTGGGTTCGTCATATATGGCCTTTATTATGTTGAGATATGTTCCCTCTATACCCTCTTCATTGAGAGTTGTTATCATGAGAGGATGTTGGATTTTGTCGAATGCTTTTTCTGCACCTATTGAGTTGATGATATAATTTTTATCCTTCATTTTCTTAATGTGGTATATCACATTAATTCATTTGCAGATGTTGAGCCATCCTTGAATCCCTGGAGTAAATCCCACTGGATCATGCTGTATAACCCTTTTAATGTATTGTTGAGCTCAGTTTGCTAATATTTAGTTGAAGATTTTTGCGTCTACATTCATCAGGGATACTGGCCTGTAATTTTCTTTTCTTGTAATGACTTTGTCTGGCTTTGGTATCAGAGTAATGCTGGCCTCATAATATGAGTTTGGAAGTGTTTCCATATCTTTTATTTTTTGGAAGAATTTGAGAGGATTGGTATTAATTCTTCTCTAAATGTTTCATAGAATTTCACCGGTGAAGCTGTCTGGTCCTGGACTTTTGTTTGTTGGGAGGTTTTAATTACTGATTCAATCTCCTTACTAGTAATTGATCTGTTCAGATTTTCTATCTTTTCATGATTCAGGCTTGGTAGGTCATATGTTTGTAGGAATTTATCCATCTCACCTAGGTCGTCAAATTTTTTGTGTATAATTGTTCATAGCAGCCTTTAATGATCCTTCATATTTCTATTGTTCAGTTGTAATGTCTCCTCTTTTATTTCTAATTTTATTTATTTGAGTCCTCCCTTTATTTTTCCTGGTAAGTCTAGCTAAAAGTTTGCCTATTTTGTTTATTGTGTCAAAAAATCAACTCTTAGTTCCATTGATCTTTTCTATTGCCTTTTTAGTCTCTATGTCTGCTCTGATCTTTGTTATTTCCTTCCCTCTAACTTTGGCCTAGTTTGTTCTGCTTTTTCAAGTTCCCTGAGGTGTAAAGTTCATTGAGGTGTAAAATTTGGTTGTTTATTTGAGATCTTTCTTTTTATTAATGTATGTGTTTATCACTATAAACTTCTCTCTTAGAACTGCTTTTGCTGCATCACATAAGTTTGGATATGTTGTGCATCCATTCTCACTTATCTCAATATACTTTTTGATTTCTTCTGTGAACCATTTGCTATTCAGGGCCATGTTGTTTAATTTCTATATATTCTTCAGTTTTCTTCTTGCAATTGATTTCTCATTTCATACCTTTGTGATCAGAAAAGGTGCTTGATATGATTTTAGTCTTCTGAAATTCATTAAGGCTTGTTTTAATAAACAACATACTTGGGCCTAACATATTATCTATCCTGAGGAATGTTCCATGTGCACAAGAAGAGTGTGTATGCTGCAGCTGTTGGATGGAATGCTACATCTGTTAGGCCCATCTAGTCTAATAGTAGTGCAGTCCCATATTTCTTTATTGATCTTTTGTCTGGGTGCTCGACCCATTGTTGAAAGTGGAGTACCGAGGTCCCCTCCTATTATTGTATTGCTATTTCTCCCTTCAGCTCTGTTAATATTTGCTTTATCTACTTAGGTGCTCTGATGTTGGGTGCATAAACCAAGCTGGGAAAGTACATAGTTAAGTTCCTTCTAGGGAGAAGCTTGGAGATGGGCCTTTTTGCCTGCTCCCTTTGTGCTGGGCCTGGGCATATAGCCACCGGCAGGGGGCATGGGACAGATGAGGCTGTGTTGCTCCTGTGACCATTAAGAACTGTTTGCTTGCAACAGTCCTGGGAATCATAAGCGCTAGCCCCTTTGGCTACTGCGGACAGGTGATCCAGGTCCTGTCCTTTCAGCTGGAGCCACAAAAGCTGAGGAGGCACATGTGTGTTCAAGCACCTTCCAAGGAGACACTGGCAACTCGGTTTTATTACTGGAGCAGGCAGGAGGGAGAAGGGATGAAAGGCATCTACCTGCTTCCCAGTCTCTGGGGAATATTTCGGCCAGCACCTTGATGCTGGCCAAGTTAGAGACGTGGCCCTTGGATAGGGACTTTTCGAGTGTGCAGATGAAACCCTTTCAGGGAGAGACTGAGACATAGGTAATGTTGCCTGCTTTCTCTATGCTGAGTTTGGGGGGTAGCTGGGTGAGTACCTGCTTGCCCACTGACAGTTGCTTCTCTGTTTGCCACAGTCTTGTGAGTCTCGTGGACACACGTCCCATTGGCTTTCAGAGCTAGTTGTTTGGGGGCCCCATCCCTCTGGTGGGAGTCTTAAGAGTTGTGGGACTCTAGATGTGAGATCCAAACCATTTGCTCCTCAAGGGGAAGCTAGGAACTGCAGTTCCCTCCTGAGATTGTATGGCACTCTGCCAGGGGTAGAGTTTACGGCAAAAGTGTGTCTCAGCCTTTCTTACACAATGAGATGTGGTTATTTGTTCCTGTGTCTCGTGTGTAGGAGTCCCTTTGCCAGTTTCTGGATCTCTTTTAGAGGGAATTGCTCCATGTGTAGCTGTAAATTTGGTGTGGCCGTGGGAGGAGGGGCACTCAGGAGCCTCCTAGGTCATCATCTCGGTTGACTCATGCCTTGTTTCCGTTCTCGATGTGTCAGTTCACTGGTGCAGTGGGGAGCTCCTCCCTGTCAGCAGATCTCAGTTTTACCTCCCGTTCTTCAAATCTGGATTTCCGCAAATGTATTGTGATTGTAGCAAAGCACTTCACAAAAATTCTTTCTAAATCCTTCTGGATAAAATGGTAAAAGGTAGGCTGAATCACAATATTGGTATACGTAAAAATTCTGAGATGAAGGTAAATTGATCACAAGTTTGCTGTAAGTCACTATAATAGATAAGCCGGTCTTGGATGGTACTGGTAGTATGGTATATAGCTTATCTATTGCCAAAATAACACTGCATAAGAAAGAACCCTAAGACCTCAGTGACATGCGACACGAACCTTTATTATTGCTCATAAGTCTACAGGTAAGCTGGGACCAGACAGCCAAGGTGACTGGACCAACTGACGCACCTGTCAGCCCCTGCTGGTTGGTCCAGGGTGGCCTCAGCTGGGACAACCCAGCTCTGCCCTGTGTGCTCTCTCATCCTCACCAAGCAGCCCCAGCCTGCTCTCAGGATAGGGGAATTCTCTGACAGAAACCTCTCAGGGCTAGACTCAGAATCGGCACAACGTCCCTTTGCCGCGTCCCCTGACCAGATCAGTCTCAGGCGAAGGCAGACCAACTAGCCGGGTAAACCAATCTGCCTCCTCACAGGAGGCCTATGAAACCACATGGCCAAGGACAGGCGTGCAGGGCCACTCTCTGAGGCCACTGGGGCCACCAATCTGCCTCAGGTGGTGTCCGTGCTGCCAAAGGGTCGTTTCTTCCAGGCTGGGCACCACATCCTAGGTGTGATGTGAGCTGCACTGAGGAATGCAGCCTGGGACCATGAGCCCCTTTGTAAGGAATCCTAGGAACTGCATATGTTTAGCCCCAAACAAGAACACTGGGGGAGCAACATGAGAGTTATTTTCAGATTGTGTCAAACTGTCCCGGGCAAGAAGCAGCCTTGTTCTCAGTTCCCCTAGCATTTTCTGAGGGTTTGTTACACACCAGAAAGTGTGCTGCAAGAGATTAGTAGCATAAGGGAAGTTTCAGCAGATACCAGTTCATTCAAAGGAGAACTTTCTAACAAATGAGAGGACTCCTTACTATCAAATAATTCACCTGCCACAGTGAGCTCTAAGACTAGAAGTACTTGAGCAGAGGCAGGGCCAAGGGAACTCCTTCTCCAGGGTGGGTCACAGAGCTGCCTGCTCAGGGACCTTCCAGCCCTTACCTCTTCACGCTGATCTCCCAGATGCGGCTGTTCGATTTGTGGGGACACATCTAATCACCCTCCTGTGCACAGAACCATCTGGACTTACAAAGTGCTCCAACCACAGCCATGAGAACGCGTCGTAAGACCAGCCCCACTTTGGTAAGTGTCCAGCACACTGTTTCGTTACACCAAAGGGTGAGAAAGTACAGAATGGTTACGTGACTGGTGCTCACGTGGAACAAGAGGATGAGCTGGAAGTGAAAGATCCTGTGGGTGCTCATCTGTGAGGTGCTCGCTGCTCCCGGCACAGTCAGGCCGCAAACCCAGACACAGCGCCTGTCAGCCCTGAACTGTGGAAGATCCATCCTTCTCGTGTGGCTGATTAAGTGCATGCCTTTACCCAGAGAAATAATTTAGCTTTCTCTGGGCTAAAACAAAGCAAATCGTTAGCAGCCCCAGAGTTTGAATTCAGGAGCATCACACTGAATTGTCTGTGTTTCCTTAGAAATACAAAGAAATTCATAAAACTTCAAGGAACTCATGGTGGGGTCTGCCACGGGAGATGCAGGAATCTCACACAGCTGGAGAGCCTTCTTCCAGTCTCAGGAGAAACAGAGGTTCTGGAACGGGTCTTCTTGGTTCTCAGAAGTCATGTAAGCATAGAACAAGTAGGCCATGGTGGCAAGTTGTACCGAGAACTTTCGTAGCTGGCTCAACTAGGGCTGCTCTTTGACTGGGTTTGCAAAACTGTAAGGCTCTGGGGAAAAGGGGCATAAATCTACATCAGGGCCAGAGGCACCCCTACAAGAAAAGAGACATTTTCTTTTTAGGTACAGCATTACTAAAACTTCTCTGATGGTTCCGGTGGTCTCAACTGAAGTTCACTGACCAGAAGAACATCAGGAGCCCTGGGGGAAACACACCATGAAGAAAGAAGGACCAACAGGTGACCTCAACTCAACGCTCTCAAACAAGATTGATCAGAGGCTTTGCCTCCACCAGGGAGCTGAGCACACCAGGGAATGACATTGCGCTTGTGCAAGCACAGAATATACCCTTGACTCAGTGGTAGCATCAGCTCCCCTGGGAAGACCCCTCTGGCCTGCAGTTTCTAGACAAACCGTAGCAAGGCTCCATTCAGCTCCCCACCACCATGGGACAGAAGCAGTAACAATACAAGACATGCCCCTATGCATTCAGGCTCAGGGGTGGGTCAGAGTCTTCATGTCTCTCTCAGTGGTGCCTTGGGAAGCAGGACAAGCCCCTCAAGGACATCCTCCCAGGATTCTTGGGAGATGGGGGCCAGTCAGCTGATGCTGGGCTTTCTGCTAATGTGGCCAGAAGAGTGATCAGGAAGTTGAATATTCAAAGACCCGACCAGTGGTGGGCCACTAAATGTTTATCAGCCGGCTTTTCAGGAGATAAAAAGGCCTGACTGATAGCACTTGCCAATTCCTGAGGCGTGAATCTCCCACATTGGCCAAGGTCAAGCAACGTACACTGGACTGGGGAGAGATGCACAGCATGTGCCCGCGGACTCCAGCCCCCCAGCGCGCGCGACGCCACGGCGTGGAGGACTCTGAGAACGGCACGCACAGGAGCGTACCTTTGGTATGACTCCACGTTCCCGAGATTCTAGGGAGAGCCGCTAATACATGGTGACCACAAACAGATCAGGGGGTGCTTGCAGCAGGGAGGGAGGGGCGGGGATTGATAGGAAAGGAAAACCTATTTGGATTGTGGTTGAGGTTACACTGGTATAAATTTGTCAAAACTCGTTGAAAGAGCCTTGAAAATGAACGCATTTTGTTGTATATAAATTATATCTCAAAAAGTTGAAATTTAAGATTTGCGACACCCCTCCCAAGCCGGTGAAGACGTTATGAGGCTGATTTCTAGTAGTGGGCCCTGGGCTGCAAGGACACTCCGTGATGACCGACCTGGCCCAAAGCTTCGTTCCCGCAGCGGGCGGGGTGGAGGCGCCGCACACGCTTACCTGCTGTTCCCCCCTGGTGTTTCCCACTGGCTACTATTTTGAAATTCCCCTGGAATGATGGAGAAGAGGAGGTGTCAGGCTCCTGCAGGGGGCCCCTCACTTCTGTGTTCCAGACGTCAGGGTGCCCTGTGCTCAGGCCCCATGTGGCTCCGTCCGGACCAGTCTGAGCCCTGAGATCCCACGTCCGTTTCCCACCGAGGTCTCAACAAAGCACCAGCACATGGTGGCTTAAAAGAACAGAAATTTATTCCCTCACAGGTTGGGAGGTCAGAAGCCCCAAATCAGGGCTGGTTCCTTCTGAGGCTCCCACAGACGGACCATGCCATGCCTCTCCCCTGGCTCCCCATGGCCGCCCGCAGTGCGGAGTCCGTGGCTTGCAGACACGCCCCCGTCTCTCCCTCCCTGTCCACATCGCCGTCTCTGTGTCTCTCCGTGCCCTCTCCCCTTATAAGAACATAGTTTGAAGGTGGGCTGGGCACCCCACCCTCCAGCCACGACGGTTCCGTCTTGAGACCTGTCACTCATTCCATCTGCAAAGACTCTCTTTCCAAATAAGGTCACATTCTGAGGTTCCAGGTGGACGTGAATGTGGGGGGAGACGCTATTCCGCCAACGACGCCCCCCAAGCTGTACCCTCAGTACAATCCATCTCCGGAACTGCAGATGTCAGGCTTCCTGCTCAGAAGGATCTCACTCTGTTCTGCTTCACGCTCAATGTCCCCTCCCCCGCCCTCCCCCTGCCCAGTCTTGCTCGTCTCAGCAACAGACACCCCTCCCAGGCCCTCAGGCCACGAACCCCTCAGTTGTCCCACAAGATGCAGCAGCAAATCCTCCTAGCTCTCCCTTCCAGATCGAATGCACATCCTGCACCCCAAAACCGGCGGCCTCCCTGCGTTCCTCTCCCAGCTGGTCTCCTGCCCTATCCCCGGCCCTCTGAAGTCTGTTCTCCACCCAATAGAAAAGTGGGACTTTTAAAATTATTCAAATCATGTCTGTATTCTGTTCAAATTCTCCAGGGGCACCCCAAAGGCAACAGAATAAAACCCTGTATCCTGACTATGACCTACAGCACCCGCAGGGGACCTGCCCTCCCCTTCCAAGCTCCCACCACCTCCCCGCTTGATCTCCCGCCCCTTCTGTTGTTGACGCTCGTCACCCTGGCAACCAGGCCTTTGCTTGAGTTTGCTCAGCACAGTCCTGATTGAGGGCCTTTGTCCTCCCGATGCCTCTAGCGGGAATGCCCACCCCAGACAACCACGGAGCTGACCCCTCACTGCCTTGGGCAACTACACAAGGCTGGAGCCTCCCTGACCACGGATTTACGGTGGCTTCCCGGCTCCCAGCCCATCTCTGGCTCCTACCTTGCCTTATTTGCCCCTGCCTAGCATGTTTGCCTTCTTGTGGCCATGAGTGTGCGAGCTCCAGCAGAGAAGAGTTCTGTCTGTTTTGCTCACTGCTGACTCCCAGTCGTCTTGGACAGGGCCTGGCCAAGGGCGGGCGCTCCCGAAATACTTGCCCCGCGGATGAAGGGATGAAATGGTGAGGGGCATGGAAAATTCATTAGCCTGTGGGGTTTGTAAAAGCTTATCTCATTTCTGCAACAATCTTCAGACCTGATCTCTTGTATCAGCCTCTGGTTGATGCACAGATAGAGGGAGATCACCGCAATCTGGGGCAAGCCGATTTTGTGATTTGTCATCTCAAAAGGGGAAGAGGTTTTAAGTTGAAAGAGAAAAAAAGGTAGGCAGCCTTTATATGGGACATTTACACGAACCTCAGCGGGGCCAAGCAACTTCCTTTCCAACTTCTCCTCGCTCTGGACCACTCTGTGTGTTTACCACTTCTCTGGAGGCCACAGAGATGCTACAAACATCTTGTTAAATAGAGCATCTTAGTTTGACAGGACACACGGAGCCGCTCCTGGCCATCGGACAAATACGTTTCAGGAAAATGAATGGACTCTCCCCCTGGGTTATATGACTTGTGATTTCCTTTTAGAGTTGAAATCCCCTGCTCAGTTAAAATATTAAAGAGTACAGACCTAGGACATGGAAGTTAATAACACATGGGACACTGGAGGTGTGGACATGTGGATGGGCCATGGGAGAGAGACACCAGTCTCAGGTCTTGACTGGAACAGGATGCAATGGAGTGTAACAGCCCTTGGGATTCGATCAGAATCTGAATCTTGACTCAACTGCTCCTTGACTGGGGGATTTGTGCGAGTCACTTCTTCCCTGGGCTTCCATTTCCTCCTGTGTGAAGTCGGGGGGATGAGTGGACAGGCCGTGGATGGTAGAAATGGAACATCAGATAGGCTATGCCTCGGTCATCCATGGAGATCGATGACAGAGGTCTACTTCTATGGCGACCCAACTTGTCAAGATCAGGCCGCCAGTGAAGAGCTGAACTGTAGCTCTTAGGCCACTGCTGCTGATTTTTGGGAACCAACTCTTCAGAAAGTTGGTAGGAAAATTACTCATTCAGGTATAAGGTTGGCAAAAACACTGTGTCGGTCAGCGCTTTACATACAAGAACCCCCAAAATGGAGGAAGTGGGTATGGAGGAACAAGAAAAGAAGGGAAAAAAAACAGCCACAGAAGTGGGACGGCTGATCATCTTCCTGCCACCTGGAGGAAGCGCACACCTCATTAAGGAGACACCAGGCTTTCTATTATTTGGGTTATTTGGGTTATTTGGCAGAGCCCAGCCCCCACGCCCCCACTGGAAGGGAGAAAATCCTGTCCCTGCTGTTCCACGAAGAGAAGGAGACGAATCCGGGAAGGAGCCACCCACTCTGGTTTCTAAGCAGCACTGTCCTGCCCACGCACCCCCGCCAAGGAGCCCAGCCCAGCATCCCCCTCCCACATTTCCTGTCCATCTTCTGAACCCTGTCCTTGGCGATTCTGGCCCAACGTTGAGGGCTACTTCTCTTCCCATCTGCACCTCCAGACCACAGCCCTGGTTGACGCAGGAGCGCTTGACAACCTGGTCTACCCAACCTTGGCCCCACAGATGTGCCACACACAAGGCTCCAAGCCAGCGTGGGTCCCCGAAGAGATGCTGCTCATCCATGGCCTCTGCCTGGAGGAAAGCGGGCAGTGGGATCACGTGATGACCCAGAAGCTCTTGTTCTAAACCACACAGCGGCCTACACCGAGGCTGGTGTGGTTGGCCGCCCATGGCCCACAGTTTCCGTGGTCCCCAGTTCCTGGAGCAGGAGGCCCATAGATTTGTCAAGAATATCCAGTTGTTCCCTGAAATTTTGATTTCTCCACACTGGCCCCACAGGAGCACAGCTTTGTGGTAAAAGGAAGGGTTTTCTTGGCGCGTGTCCAGGCTCCAGGGTCGTGTCAGCCAGAGGGGAGTTCACTCGTTTGCCGCCGGCCGGCCTGGGTCAGCTCAGACACCTGCCTGGAGGAAGGCTGCACACGCCACTGGGGGACACGAGTCAGCAGGTGGCACTTGAAAGCAGGAGGCACCACCCAAGTCAGTGTGGGCATCACACTGTACAGACATGGCGCCCAGAAGTTCAGGTTTTTAACGAACACTCAAGAAGTCGGGCATTAGCTAGATTTGAGAACCACTGAATTAAATGATAAAAAGGCTTTTTCCCCCCCTCAACTATGAGTCTCAAATTGACCCTTGTACTACTTACACCTTTTCATGTGTAATGGAGTTCATTGATGTTAACAACCGATCCGAAACTACTACTTTAAGCCTAAAACCAGTCTGAAAATTTCAAAATATTATCAGACCTTAGTAGTTCACATTTACAACATTACACTTTCAGCTTCTCCCTCCCGTCCCCATTGTAATTAGTTCCATGTATCCTGCTTCTCCAGATGTTAGAAAACTCATTTGCTACTTTTTAATTTAAATTCAATTAGCCGACACGTAGTACATTATTAGTTTCAGATGTAGTGTTCAATAATTTATCAGTTGCATATACCCATTTTCTATTTTTGCTTTAGTCAATAATCTTTTTTTAAAAAATAATTACAAGAAAACTATTTTTAATATCTACTTTATTTTTACTATTTCTGGTGCTTTCCAGTTCTTTGTGCAGATCCAAATTTTCATCTGATACAATTTTTCTACAGCTCAGAGAACTTCCTTCAACATTTCCTGTACCACACAGGCCTGTTGGCAGTGAGTTATCTCAGGTTT
The DNA here is from genome assembly GCF_002201575.2 of Neomonachus schauinslandi. NCBI lineage: Eukaryota > Metazoa > Chordata > Mammalia > Carnivora > Phocidae > Neomonachus > Neomonachus schauinslandi. Next base: position 2,437,567 of record NC_058410.1, read on the forward strand.
TGTCAAAAAGTTTTTATTTTTTGCCTTCAATTTGAAAAATATTTTTACTGGGTATAGAATTCTGGGCTAATAGATTTTTTTTTCCTTTCACTACTTTAAAGGTATCACCCCATTATACCTTGTATATTGTCTGACAAGAAATCTATCCTAACCACATTTCTTCTTCTGTATCCAGTCATTTTTTCTTCTGGATGCATTGTCTTTTTTTACTATTTTTTAAGTCTTATTAAATCCAGTTGATTTTTTTTAAGTGAGCTCCATGCCCAACATGGGGCTTGAACTTATGACCCCAAAATCAAGAGTCACACGCTCTACCGACTGAACCAGCTGGGTGTGCCCTCCCCTCTGGATGCATTCTATATTTTCTCCTTTTTTTTTTTTTGGTTTTTAACAGTTTCATTATGGTATGTGTAGGTAAGTTTTTATTTTATTTGGGGTTTCTTTGGTTGGTTTTGGTTTTCTGGATTTTTTGTTCTGTTTTGTTCTGGGTTTTTTTGTATTTATACTGTTGAGGTACTCTGAACTTCATGGCTCTGAGGTTTGTTGTCTTGCTTTACTTTTGGAAAATTCTTAGCCATGATCTCTTTAAATACTTCTTACGCTATATTCTTTCTCTTTTATTCTGGACATCAGTCGCACATATGTTAGATCATTTTACATGGTCCCATGGCTCTTAGATAGCTTGTTTGTTGTTGTCACTCTTGTATTCTTTTTGTGTATCGCTTTTTATGATTCTTTTGGTCTGTCTTCAAGTTCATCAATCTTTCTCCAGCTGAGAGTAGTCTACTGATACGCCTACCAAAGGAATTCCTTGTGTCTTATATCAGTTTCTACGTGTGGCATTCCTATTTGTCACTTTCTTACCAATCCTACCTCTCTGTTGAAATTCTCCCTCTGTTCATTGACTTCTCCCTCTGGATAATTTAGCATTCATCACAGTTACACTGAAGTCCCTGTCTGAGAGCACCAGCACCCGGGTCATCTCCTGTTCTGGTTCTGGTGATTGCTTTATCTGCTGGAAATTAGTTGTTTTTGTTATGTTTTGCTTTTCTTTTTTAAGTATCAAGTTTTGATCAACTGCTGAAAATCATGCATAAATAGTAGAGACTGAAGGAAGTGGTTTTTATGCCCATAAAAAAAAAAAACTCATTTTGTGTATGGTGTGAGGGGCAAGATAGTTGTTGATCTAGTTAGATGTTGAACTGGGTTTGAGTTTCACTTTGATTTAAATCATTACCTTCAAAGCACCACAGGCTTCAAAACCCTGTGGGGACAGGCTGCCTCTCACAGGGCTGGGGTGCTGGAGGGTTTTCCTGTGTCCCTGCTCCATCCCCCACTCTCAGCCTTGTCTGTAAGACTGTGCCACTCAGGGATCCACTCTCCTATCCCAGCCCCTCCCTCAGAAATCTACAGTTCTTGCTTGTTAGCCATGCTCAGCTCCTGTGGGGGACCCTGCAAATCTATGCCTTGGGGTTAGGGTTTCATAAGCATTCCTGCTCCTCCTTCCCACGGAAGCCCATCTCAGCCTCTTATTTGTGGTTGGTCTTGGGAGGGAGAACATTTCCTGTCCGTTTCTCTGCAGCACCGGGCTTTGGGTTTGTCCTGGAATGGGAGGCATGATTGTCTTTTCTCTGTAGTTCAAGGCTTTTGTTCACTGGCAGAAAAGGGGAGTTTGTGTGTATTTCCCAAGAGCCACGGATGACCTCATACAAGCCTGTGCCCTTTGGGGAGGGCTCTTTCAAGGCCTCTGCCCCACCCCCAAACTTTCTTGGGCAGGCCTGTAGAAAAGAGCCTGCAAGCAAGTACAAACTTCCCTGTGTCCCAGGCCTCCTGCTAGCCCAGGCTTGGTCTTTAAGGATTCTTTAAAACTGGCTGCTTTGTTCTTACCTATGGTATGGCGACCACCTCCTTCTCCTTTCTCAGCAAAGTTTGGCCTAGTTGGTGTGTCCCATCTCTCCTCAAAGGGGTTTCCCTTTCTTTGGGATTCAGCCCATGTAGTTGTCTTACACGTGAAGCTCTCTGAAGGTCTCAAGAAAAGCTGTGATTGGGTAGGTGACATGGAGTTTTCTTTTTTTTAAAGATTTTATTTATTTGTTTGTTTGAGGGAGAGAGAGAGGGCACATGAACAGGGGGAGGGGCAGAGGGAGAAGCAGATCCCCACTGAGCAGGGAGCCCAACGTGGGACTCGATCCTAGGACCCTGATATCACAACCTGAGCCGAAGGCAGATGCTTCACCAACTGAGCCACCCAGGCGCCCCCACCTGGAGTTTTCTTATAGCTAGGATGAGAGTGATTCTCTTCTGAGACTTTCTACATGGTAGTTGGCATTTAACACTAAACACGTGTGTGACGCTGGGGGCCATGACCAATACACTCATCCCCTTCACAGAAGAAACACATATTAAGAATGTGTCCATTCTCCTTACCCTGAGGGCCGGGTGAAATCCAGAAGAGCCTTCACCAGGCTGAGGAGAGGGCGCACCAAGGTCATGGCTGATTGGAGCTGGGAAGGTGCATGGACGGAGTCACCTGAGACCATGTCCCAGGTCGGGCAGAAGCTAAAACCAGGGGCCGTCTCTCATGTGCAGAGCCAAAAATGTGAGAAAAGGCCATGAAGTTGCAAATCAAGGAAACACACTTCCAGAGTAGATAGTAAAAATCAAAAGAAGGGCAGAGTCATAACTCCGGGAATCAGCCTGAGGACAGCCTGGGACTGGAGGCTCCCTCACTGGGACTATTCAGGTAGGGGGTGGGGAGGGAGGGTGCAACGCTCTCCGTGGCTCACCGCGTTAGAATGCTCCAAGTACCGGATGTTAAATTGAGAAAGAGTCGGGGTGACCGGGATGGAAGAGGCTGACAACCACGTATAAGCAGTAGCGGCAGGAGAACGCTCAAAGGCTGTCTTCAGGTCCCCTGTTACGGGCTGAGGTGTGTGCCATTTACCTGTTCCATGAGGAATTCCAGTTGTGGTTGGAGAGGAAAGAAAGACATTTCTCCTCTTACCAGAAGTTTAAAATTCAGGGGCCGTGAGCAGTCTTTAATGATTAGCTGTGCAACCATCTGTTTCTAAAGAAAAACTCGGGAAAAAAAAAGAAAAGAAAAACTCAGAAAAGCATCGTTTCTAATTCTGAAAGGAATGTGAGTTGTTCTGTGGGCTGGTGCTTCCCAAACTTTAACGAGCACATGAATCCCCTGAAATGTTGTGAATTTGCGGATTCTGATACCCTATCCCTGGGCTGGGGCCCAAAATCTGCATTTCTAACAAGCTCCAGGCGATATATTGCTGATACAGTGCGGGGACCACACTTTGGGCAGTAGGGTTCTAGAACGTACACCAAGAGCTGGATCCGAGACCCCAGCAGAAAGCTTCTAAAGGAGCTGGGGGACCACAGCCTTCTCACCGCTAACTACGTTTGTGAGAGGCGGGGGGTGTCCAAGTGGGAATTCCACAGACTGACTGACAGGTGGTCTCGCCTTGAGGGCCTGAAAAGGAGACTTCTGGGGAGGTCTTGGCTGGAACCACCGGCACTGCCCCCTGGTCTCCAAGACAGATGGAACACATAGCAACATGCAGCAATGACAACTCCATTCACCAGGGCTGTGATCAAAGACACGCATTTATCAGGCACCCACTCTAGCCAGATGCACTTGTACGAATGAATATGTTACCATTAGCCTGGGAAATCTTACACGTTTGTTATCCATAAAATTCTGTTTGTTTTATCTGCATATTTCTAATCCTCGCCTCACCCCTGGGATTTACCCTGCCGGCAATCATATTTACCCTTGTCACTCTGCTGTTCCCCATGTCCTTGTGTTTTTGCTGTGTGTGCAAAACACATAAAGGATATGTCAGTCAGTGGACACAGCTCGTGCTAAAGCCACCCAGACCTCTGTTGCTACTGGTAAGATCTTCTGAAGGTACCACTTGTTTGGAAATGTGCCCACTGGGGATGCATGATATTTTTAAAGAAAGATCTGAAGAAAGACCAATTTCCCAATGCAACGTAAGACTCATGGGGTCTTATTTAGTAACAGATCTGTTGGCATGAAAGTTGTCACCAAAAAAAAAAAGTTTTTGCTGATGCTCTAAATGGAAATATGGTCTATATGAAGCTGTTTTCTCTTCCTTAAATGTTATGTTATCTGCGTCTCAGCAGCACAAATTATGTGTTAAACACTGAATTGCTATTAGGAGCAATTATATTCAGGTTTTCATTTATAGATAAGATCACTTCTCCTGGTTCCAAGTCTAGAACTTGATTTCATCATGGGTTCCTAGAAAAGGGTATTCCAAAAGTCACTTTAAATTCAACCATAAAATGATGAGTCTTGGGAATCAAAAAGTACCATCTCTTCTGACATTCTAGCAATGAGCCTTTCACTGAACATTGGTGCCATTTTACCAGTAAGTAGAAATGGTGGGTTCGAGTGCCTTGCATTTCTGTTAAGTCTGAGTGCTAATAATTGGCATTCATCAGTATTTCCAGCTCTCTGCCTTCTGAGTATAGTTGGAGTAGATTGCTCTCCTCCACACACCACCACCCCCAGAGTTAGGTAGGAGCTGCCCCATGACCTGCTTCGGGTAATACAATGAGACCAGAGGAAACAGGTTGCAGTCTGGGCAAGACCTTTCAGTTCTGGTGTGACTGTGCCCCGTTCTCCCTCCATGTGGGAGTGCCTTGGACGGAGGGCAGTGGGGGGCAGACCTGGGATGGACACATGGCATGGGTAAGAATTGGGACTATTTGTTACTGTAGCAGAATCTAGCCTACCCTGACTAATGTGGCTCACTTATCTTAAGGGACAGGTTTGGAAAACTCCAAAGGTAAACAAAGAGTTCCCTAAAGATAAATGACCTTAAAAATGTTCTAAACTCTTAGAACACTTCTTCAAGAAATGTGTTTCAATGGCTCTAAAGCTGTATAAATGCTGGGGTCACTTTATTCCTTCCTTGCCTTTGCTACAGGAGTGGGTTCCATTTCCTAGGTGGCATCACAAAGATGGCATTCATAATTCTAGCCAACATGCGTGGGGGCCTTTTGTGTGCTAAGCACTCTGCATGGATTATCTACCATTTCTCCCACACACCTATGAAGAAATGCTATTATGGATCAGCAAAGAGAAAGTGAGAGCAGAGAAGAAATGTGCCCAAGGTTTCAGAGCCAGGAAGCCATGAAACTGGGATCAGAACCCAGGTTGACCTTATGCCCTTAGTAAACAGAGTATTTACAACATGGTGGTCTACTTCTACACCCACATCCTATACCTGGAAGGCAGAACATCTGGAGACACTGGCTTCATACTTGTGATCCCACAGATTGTTGTTAATATCTACACGTATTGCTTAGGAACAATAGGCTGTAGCAAGATCTTGTTGCCCTGAAAATCTGAGACACATTGGAAGCCCCAGAGGTGAGGAGGAGGAGGAGAACAGTGAACTAATACTGAGAACCTGCTGAGTCCTGGATGTCACTTTTCTGTTTAATGCTCACAAACTTTATGCAAAGTAGGTGCTGTCTCTGTCTTGCAGATGCAGAAACCCAGGCTTAGAGAGGGGTTATGTAATGGGCCCCTGATACACCCAGTGCACGTCAGAACCAGATTTCGGTTCAAAATCTGCCCTTTATGTAGGCCATGCTCTTTCCCCTGTAACACGGCGAGGGGGTACAGGAAAGACAGGTCTCTCTGGAAGTCACTAGGAAGATCATGTGCCCGGACAGCTGCACCATGAGGAATGAGGCCATGGGACACTGGAGAAGTGTTGAAGGAAGCCCACCTGCCGCTTTTCCCGCAGGCTAGGCCCAGGCCAGAGGGAAGCTGCCTCATTTCCCTCTCAGACCTGACTCAAACCACCCGACTGCCCAGATCCTTAAAGGAGAAATCAAAACTCAACTACTTTTTTGATCAATGGGTGAGGCTTCATTTTAGAGAGGAAACCAATGGACCCAACGGCCGGTTTTCCCACCAAATCCATTCTCCCCTTCTGTCTGGACATGTGGTCACTCAGCTAGAGAATATATTTTCCAAAATTGGAGAATCAACTTGATTTCTAGAATAGTTACTTTTAATTTTATTAAATTAATTCATTAAATTTAATTAAGGCCCAAGGGATGATTACTGCAATTTAGACAAAAACTATTCAAAATTTTAAGTTAAGAAATCTATTAACTAGGATTTATGAAATACATGTCTCGATTATTCCACTTTAAAAGAGTTAGCAGAGGGGCGCCTGGGTGGCTCAGTCGTTAAGCGTCTGCCTTAGGCTCAGGTCATGATCCCAGGGTCCTGGGATCGAGCCCCGCATCGGGCTCCCTGCTCCGCGGGAGCCTGCTTCTCCCTCTCCCACTCCCCCTGCTTGTGTTCCCTCTCTCGCTGTCTCTCTCTCTGTCAGATAAATAAATAAAATCTTTAAAAAAAAAAAAAAAGAGTTAGCAGAAAAAAGTGCTCTCAGTAAATTCCAGGTGAGGAAGGGTGGGGAAACAGGTCCTAATTCTGAGTCACCGACTTTCCCCTTCCCTTCTGGAACTGCCTCAGAAAATTGGCAAAAGTAGAGGTTTTCAAGGCTGCCTCACCATCTTAGACAAAGTCTAACTGAGATCGACGGATTGCACTGAGGGACGTTTCAGAGCACTGAGAGACAGAGTCCAGCCAGGTGTCCTACTGTTGCTGTATGATGCAGTGTTTATCCTTGTCCAATGTCATTTGCTTTGCCTCTAACCTGGTGTTGAAAGTGGGACCATTTCGCTGTCCCCATAGCCCAACCCAAACCACTGCACGCTTGTCCAGCCCCTGGCATGGCTCATGTGGTTTCAGGGGTGGGCAATGGAGGTGCCCTGCCCACAGCTGGAGGCTCTCTACTGGTCAGGTGACTCGATTAGGAAGGGGAGGGGGTTTTGGGCCCTTTAAACAAGTCCCACTGTGCAGAAATGGTGGACCAATGTTGTTACCCAAATGTAATTCTCTTCTCTCTTTGGACAAATGTTCTTTGGGACATTACATCCCCTTGTCACTGATTTAGAACGAAAAGAAAAAAGGAAAGGAAAGGAAAGGAAAAGGAAAGGAAAGGAAAGGGAAAAGGAAAAGGAAAGGGAAAAAAGAAAAGAAAAGAAAGGGAAAAAAGAAAAGAAGGAAGGAAGGAAGAAACATAGATTCCTTTCTTTTCTCTACTAGAAAGGTAACAAACCAGAATATTTCTAGAAACAAAGAGAATTTCCACAGGAATTTCATAAACACCCTCATCTCATATACACAACACACAGTATGTATGCCATTTGCCTTTGGGGAAGAAGCACACAGGAATAAAACAGTTTACTAATTCCATTTTTTTTAAATAAAAAATATACACTACATATTGAAAGCAGAGAATCATCCAAGAGTCTCACAGAAGAAATATAGACTTTGAACATATGTCATCTCAATTTAATATACATGAACTGGTGAAATAGGTACAATTATCCCCATTTTTGAGATGATCAAACTGAGAGGTTAGATAACTGGGTCCAGGTTCAAGCAGAGAAGTAAAACCAGAAGGATATGTATATACTCAGTCTGGAAGTCCATTTCCTCCCCATCTGATGCTGGAGTTTGAAATCCATAGAACAAACAGGAAGGAAAACGGATAAAAAATGCGGAAGATCAAGGACAGCTGGACACTAAGTCATGAGCTGGAACCCCATGAGGACAGACTGAAACCTGGGTCAGCTCTTCTGCCTCTGACCTTGGTGCAGAGGCCAGGGCTCTTTGTCACAGAGCTCAACACACAGACGGGGACAAGGAGCCAGAGAAGGCGGAGGATACCAGCTGCATAAAATCCCAAGCCCAAGGATTTCATACATAGAAAATCATGTAGTCTTGGATAGGAACAATTGTGTATCTTCTTTCCAGTCTGTGCACATTCTATTTCTTTGTCTTGTTTTATTGTGCTGGCTGTCACTTCCAGTACAATAAAGAGGAGTGATGAACACGGACGGCCCTTTTCTTGCTCCCGATCTCAGAAGGAAAGCATTCACGCCTACACCATCATGTGAACTGTGGGTTTTTTGTTGATGTCCTTTATCAGATTGAGAAAGTTTCTTTCTATTCCTGGTGTGCTGAGAATTTTTGTTTTATCATGAATGGATGTTGAATTTCATCAAATACTTTTTCCATATCAATTGACATGATCATGTGGTGTTTTTAGAATATTAACATTTTGGTTTACATCAATTGCTTTTCAAATATTGAACCACCCTAGCCTTCCCCAGATAAACCCAATTCAGTCATCATGTATTATTAATTTTATCTATTCCTGAATTTGATTTGCTAATGTTTTGTTAAATATTTTTTGTACCTAGTTTATGAGGGACATTTGTGTTGTTTTCTAGTATTGTCTTTGTCTGGGTTTGGTATCCGGGGTAACGACAGCCTCATAAAATGTGTTTGGAAGTATTCCTTCTTCTTTGATTTTTGATAAGAATTTGTAAAGGATTTATATTATTTCTTCTTTAAATGTTTGGGAGAATTTACCAGAAAAACCATCTAGATCTGGAGTTTCCTTTTTTGAAAGGTTTTTAGCTACAAACTTATTTTCTCTAACAGACTTAGGATCACTTAAGTCATGTATTCCTTCATGAGTGATTTTGGTGTTTGTGTCTTTTAAGGAATTTGTCCATTTATTTAAGTTGTCACTTTTATGTGTATAGTGTTGTTTGATGTATTCCTTTATTTTCTTTTAAAAAAATTTTTAATATTTATTATGTTAATGTTAGTCACCATACATTACATCATTAGTTTTTGATGTCGTGTTCCATGATTCATTGTTTACGTATAACACCCAGTGCTCCATTCAATACGTGCCCTCCTTAATAGCCATCACTGGGCTTATTCTTTTAATGTATGTAGGGTTTACAGTGACATCCTACATTTTATTCATTTTATTAACAATTTGTGTCTTTTTTTTCTTGCTAGAGCCTAATGAATTTTATTGATATTTTCAAAAACAAACTTTTGATTTCTTTGGTTCTATTTTTCTGTTTTCAATTTCATTGATTTTGACTTTCATCATCTTTTCATTTATTTTCTCTCTTTCTTATAGTCTCTTTTTTTATATATGTAATTTTTTTATTATGTTGTGTTAGTGCCCATACAGTACATCATTAGTTTTGATTCCTTGATTCAAACATTGAATCAAGGAATCAATGTTCCTTGATTCATTGTTTGCATATAACACCCAATGCTCCATGCAATACATGCCCTCCTTAATACCCATCACCGGGTTCACCCATCCCTGCACACCCTCCCCTCTAAAACTCTCAGTTTGATTCCCAGAGTCCATAGTCTCTCATGGTTCATCTCCCCCTCCAATTCCGCCCCCCTTCATTTTTCCCTTCCTTCTCCTAATGTCCTCCATGCTATTCCTTATGTTCCACAAATACGTGAAACCATATGATAATTGTCTTAAGGTAGAAGTTTGGATTACTGTTTTGAGCCCTTTCTTTTTTAATATAATCTCTGACGGCTCTAAGTTTCCTTCTAAGCACAGCTTTTATGGCTGCTTTGTAAGCACCCCTATGTTTTTGATATATTGTATTTTCATTTTCATTAAGCTCAAAATATTTTATAACATCTCTCAAGATTCCCTATTTACCCATGGACATAGAAATATACTATTTAATTTCCAAGAGGTTAGAGTTTCTTGTGAAACCCCAAGAATATTATCTTGTGATAATATTAATATTTCTTTTATTAAGTTCTAATTTAATATCATTATGGTCAGAAACATACTCATATCATTTCAGTTCTATTAAATTCATTATGAGTTTTTTCTTGATAATCTAAGATATGGCTTATTTATGTGACTATTCCTTGTGTCCTTGAAAAGAGTGTTTATTCTGCTATTGTGGGTTGGGGTATTTTACAAATGTCAATTAGATCCAACTGAATGATGATGATGTTTGGTTCTTCTCTATCCTTACTAGTTTTTCTGTCAATTCTCCAAATCCTGAGACAGGAATGTTGACATTTCCAACCATTACTATACATTTGTCTTTTACTTGTTTCAGTTTCTTTTTTTTCCCCCAGTTTTTATTTTGTCTGTTTTGAAGTTCTGTCATGAGTGCCTTCTTGGTGAGTTGCGCTCATCATGCTGTGTCAGGTTCTACCTCTGGTAACTCTCTTCACTCTGCAGGCTCTTCTGTCCAGGGCTAATGGTGCCATCCCAGTGTTCTTTTGATTTGTGTTTACAGAGTCTGTTTCCTTCCGTGCCTTTTCTTTTTTGTTTTTTTAACAGTTTTATTGACATACACTGACAATAATTCACATACCATACAATTCATCTTTAAAGGATACAATTTAATAGGTTCTTAGGACATTTACAAATGTGTGCACCCATCACCAGTCAATTTTAGAATATTCTCATCACCTTGAAAAGAAACTTCATGCCCTTTAGCATTCAACCCCTTGTCCCCATCCTGGCCCCTGCTACACAGCCCCTAGGCAGCAACCACTCATCTACTTTCTCTCTATACAGATTTACCTTTTGTGGACTTTCATATGAATGGAATCATATAGCGTGTAGACTTTGTAAATGGCTTTTACACTTAGCTTATGTTTCCAAGTTTCATCCAAGTTACAGCATGAATCAGCATTTCATTCTCTTTTTTGTGGCCAAATAATATTCCATTGTATGGATACATCACATTTATTTATCCATTCATCCATGATTAGCCATTTGGGTTGTTTCCACCTTTGGTTATTTTGAATAATGCTGCTATGAATATCCATGTACAAGTTGTTGTATAAACATATGTTTTCACTTCTCTTGGGAATTGCCTGATCGTATGATAACTCTCTGTTTAATCATTTAAATAACTGCCAGTCTGTCTTCCAAAGCAACTGCACCATTTTGCATTCCCACCAGTGGTGTATGAAGGTTCCTATTTCTCCATATCTTCACCAACATTTGTTATTATTTGACTTCATTATTCTAGCCATCCCAGTGGATAAGAAGTGATATCATTGTGGTTGTGATTTGCATTTCCCTGACAATTAGTGATAGGGAACATCTTTTCATGTACCTGCTGGCCATCTATTTACATCTTCTTTGGGAAAATGCCTATGCAGATCCTCTATCCATTTTTTTTTAAGATTTTATTTATTTATTTAATTGACAGGGAGAGAGAGAGAGAGACAGCATGAGAGGGAACACAAGCAGGGGGAGTGGGAGAGGAAGAAGCAGGCTTCCGGCTGAGCAGAGAGCCCGATGCGGGACTCGATCCCAGGACCCTGGGATCATGACCTGAGCTGAAGGCAGTCGCTTAACCAACTGAGCCACCCAGGCGCCCCAATCCTCTATCCATTTTTAACTGAATTGTTTGTGGGGGGTTGTTATTGAGTAATAGAAGTTCTTCTATATTTTTTATATAATCCTTTATCAGATAAATGTGGTTTACAAATATTTTCTCCAATTCAATTGTTGCCTTTTCATTTGATGGTTTCCTTTGCTATGCAGAAGCAAATATTTTTTTTTATTATGTTCAATTAGCCAACATAGAGTACATCATTAGTGTTCAAAGATTCATTACTTGCATATAACACCCAGTGCTCATCACATCATGTGCCCTCCTTAATACCCAACCCCTGGTTACACCATACCTCCACCCCTCCCCTCTGAAACCCTCAGTTTGTTTCCTGGGGTCCAGAGTCTCTCATGGTTTGTCTCCCTCTCTGATTTCTTCCCATTCTCCTGTGGTCCTCTGCACTATTCCTTATATTCCACGTATGAGCGAAACCATATGATAATTGTCTTTCTCTGCTTGACTTATTTCACTTAGCATAATCCCCTCCAGTTCCATCCATGTCGATGCAAATGGTGGGTATTCATCCCTTCTGATGGCTGAGTAATCTTCCATTGTGTATATATACTACATCTTCTTTATCCATTCATCTATTGAAGGGCATCTCAGCTCCTTCCGCAGTTTGGTGATTGTGGACATTGCTGCTATGAACATCGGTGTGCATATGCCCCTTCTTTTCATTACATCTGTATCTTTGGGGTAAATACCCAGTAGTGCATTTGCTGGGTTGTAGGGTTGTTCTATTTTTAACTTTTTGAGGAACCTCCGTACTGTTTTCCAGAGTGGCTGCACCAGCTTACATTCCCACCAACAGTGTAGGAGGGTTCCCCTTTCTCCGCATCCTCGCCAACATCTGTCGTTTCCTGACTTGTTAATTTTAGCCATTCTGACTGGTGTGAGGGGATATCTCACTCTGGTTTTGATTTGTATTTCCCTGATGGCAAGTGATGTGGAGCATTTTTTCATGTGTCTGTTAGCCATTTGTATGTCTTCTTTGGAGAAGTGTCTATTCATGTCTTCTGCCCATTTCTTGACTGGATTATTTGGGTTTTAGGTGTTGAGTTTGATAAGTTCTTTATAGATCTTGGATACCAGCCTTTTATCTGATATGTCATTTGCAAATATCTTCTCCCATTCTGTGGGTTGCCTTTTAGTTCTGTTGACTGTTTCCTTTGCCTGAGTGATTTTTTTTAAAGATTTTATTTATTTATTTGTCAGAGAGAGAGAGAGCACAAGCAGGGGGAGCAGCAGGCTCCTGGCTGGGCAAAGAGCCCAGTGCGGGACTCGGGGACCATGACTTGAGCTGAAGGCAGACGCTTCACTGACTGAGCCACCCAGGTGCCCCAGGCTGAGTGATTTAAATGGTGGTAAGAGTTACAGAGGAAACAGGCAAGGTGGCAAAGTTGTGGAGAGTGGGTGGCTGAGTGGCAGGGACCACTTATCCACATATTTCCTTCCACATGAATTCAGCGTTAGTTTGTCAAGTTCTGTATTTTTAAACCCCTATGAGAATTGAAAGAGATTACACTGAGTTTATAGATCCTTTGGGAATTAATACATTTACATCAGTGAATCTTCTTATGCAAATACAGGATGCATCTATGTGTTTAAGAATCCCTGTGTCCTTTCCAGCATAGGTTTGTGGCTTTGTGTACATTCGTGTGAATGAGTCTGGCAAACCTATATTACACTTAATCATACACGGTTTGTATTTTAGTGCAAATAGGGTTCTATCTGGTGAAGTGCTTCTAATGTTGTTCTAATGCTGTCTAATTTACTACAGTGTTTGCTGTGATTTTCCAATACATCTCTTTGACCTGGATTGTGGAATGAAGACTATATTAAATTTTTTTTTTAAAGATTTTATTTATTTATTTGACAGAAAGACACAGCGAGAGAGGGAACACAAGCAGGGGGAAGGGAGAAGCAGGCTTCCCGCGGAGCAGGGAGCCCGATGTGGGGCTCGATCCCAGGACCCTGGGATCACGACCTGAGCCGAAGGCAGACGCTTAACGGCTGAGCCACCCAGGCGCC
>NC_058410.1:2451337-2560897 GCF_002201575.2 Neomonachus schauinslandi
TGTGTTCCCTCTCTTGCTGTGTCTCTCTGTCAAAGAAATAAATAAAATCTTTAAAAAAAGAAATCTAAAGGGCGCCTGGGTGGCTCAGTCGTTAAGCGTCTGCCTTCGGCTCAGGTCGTGATCCCAGGGTCCTGGGATCGAGTCCCGCATCGGGCTCCCTGCTTGGCAGGAAGCCTGCTTCTCGCTCTCCCACTCCCCCTGCTTGTGTTCCTGCTCTCGCTATCTCTCTCTCTGTCAAATAAATAAATAAAATCTTTTAAAAAAATTAAAAATTTAAAAAATTAAAAAAATAATTTTTTTATAACAAAAGAAAAAGTTCCACTCAGGTTTTTTAGAATGATTATCATTTTTGGTGAACAAGAACTATTCTCAGTGATGCAGGAAAAGGAACACAAAACTGCAATCTTTGGTGGATGGTTATTGCCATCCCTTACCACCCTCCACCTTATTTTTATTATTTCCCACCAATGTGATATTTTTCTCTTCAAGTAATTCAGGAAAACTTGTATTTGATTGACCCCCATGAATAAGAAACATTCTACTGGAATTTCTTTCTATTCATCACCTTTAGGAGTAAAACAAATAACAAAAAAACAACTTAATAGAGGGATTTATTTTTATAAAATAACAAAAGACAGGTGTCTCATGGTATTGAGAGAAAGAATGAATGAAAGAATGTGACCTTTAAAGAATGTGGGTAGACTCATTTTATGATTCTCCTAAAATTAAAATTTATGTTAGCTGGGGTGTAAGTTACAATAGCTGCTGGAAGAGTCAGCTTCAAAACCTCTGTGATTTGGGGCGCCTGGGTGGCTCCGTCGGTTAAACGACCGACTCTTGATTTTGACTCAGGTCATGATCTCAGGGCCGTGGGGTTGAGCCCTGCATCAGGCTTTGCGCTGGGCATGGAGTCCGCTTGGGATTCTCTCTTTGTCTCCCTCTGCCCCTCTCCCCCACCACTGCCCTCCACTGCTCCCATGGGGCAATCACTGTCTCCCTCTCTTAAAAAAGAAAAAGAAAGAAAAAAAAAAAAAAAGTCTGTGACTTAATACAGGAGAACTTCAGGGGGCGTGGAATCTGCTCCATGCAGCCATTCAGGGATCCAGGCTGCCCCCTCTGCTGGCCCCACCATTCTCTATGGCCTTTAAGGGGGTACTCCAGAGGGGGCGCCTGGGTGGCTCAGTCGTTAAGCGTCTGCCTTCGGCTCAGGTCATGATCTCAGGGTCCTGGGATCGAGCCCCGCATCAGGCTCCCTGCTCGGCAGGGGGCCTGCTTCTCCCCCTCCCTCTGCTTCTCCCCTGCTCATGTTCTCTGTCTCTCTCTCTGTATCTCTGTGTCTCAAATGAATAAATAAAAAAATCTTTAAAAAAAAAGGGGGGGATACTCCAGAGGCCACCAACAAAGTAACAGCTCGATGGGGTCGCACTTGGATGCCGAATGCAGTGCTTGCCCTACAGCCCTACAGCACAGACAGAGTATTGGGCAATAAAATTGACATCGAGGATGAGGAGCCTGAATTAATTTAAGGCCCTAAGTGGCTGAAGAAAAAAGTTAAAAATCTGGACACTCATTAAGACTATTCACTAATGAACCGACATGGTAAATACGTTTTTCATGTTAAAGCTTCCGAAACTTCTGCGTGGAGAGAACACTCCGTCAGTGAGAGCACTCCCGGCCCGTCCTGTGAGTTGGGCACCTCGCCCGCGAGCGCGGTTGAGCCAGGACGGGGGGCCGCGCGTCGGGGCGGCTATTACATAATAGCACACGCGCAGCGCACACACTGCTTCTGAAACCACAGAAGCCAAACCACAGTGGAAAATTCAGCTACTCTGGAAAGAAATCACAAGATAATTTTCTGCAGTTTCCTACTCTGGTATGCATTCTTCTTAGGTGGCCTATATTTCCAGTGCTTCTTAGAGGCCACATGATGAGAGAGGAGTGAGTCTCCACAAAGAAATGTGTACATCGGCGTCGTATTGCCATGGCTAGAACGGTGTGGTGCGTGCGATGCCACGTTCTGTGGGAGACTGGCAGGAGTCTTGGCCGGTCTACCCGGGGAAGGCGTGGGATTCAGTCCAATGGGCACGCTGGCAGTAACAGTGAGATAGCAATGGATTTCACCAGACTGAGGACTTCACTCCTTGTTCAATGCAGAAATAACCCCCTGAGAATTCGGAAGATTTTTATCAACTCGGTTTTTGAGATCTCTGAGGTTGGGGAGAAGACGCCACCCGCAAACCAGCCTGTTAAGCACACAAATGCATCGCAGGAAGTGTGCCCCCCGCCCCCCCACTCTGGAGTCCAGCGTTCTCAGAACTGGGCTGGAGAGCACCTGCTGGACTCGGGGTCTGGAAGCAAGTCCCCAAGATGAGATTACCGTGTCCACAGCCGCCCGAGAGGGCACAATGCCGCGTGGCCTGCCTGCCGGGTCAGCGTGGCTCAGATACCGGCAGCACAGGCGACCAAACAGCTCACCTGTCCCCCAGCTGGGAGGCCCCGGACTCACCGCGCCGAGTCCAGCTCCTCTGCAGGCCCAGGTCCTCTCCTGCCACGCCCCTGCCCTCCCCACCACGCTCCTTGCCCCGCCGCACCCCGCCTTCCCTCCTGCACCTGCTCCAGGGCTCCTCTCTGCCCCTCTTCCCTCCACCCTTACTTGGCCACAATGGATCAACTGAGTATTTATTTTTGTTCTTATGAAGTTGGCCAGTTAAACACTATTTTCGGGTTTTTTAAGCCCTCCATTTACTTTCTCCCTAGGAAAAACATTTAAAGTTTCCCTGCTGTTTCTTAAGACATACGCTGCCAAATATTTTTGTACTCCCATGGCAATTATTTTTTTTAAAGAAATGGGAATGGCTCTAGTTCAACTGCCCCTGCTCCCAGGGATACAACTTGAACATGCAAGCTCGGTAAATGACGTCATTTTGCTTATTGCCATCACTGGGCATGTTGTGTAGACAGAGTTATTTAAATACCTAAATATGAATAGAAAAGCAAGTAGTTTTAGACATGTTTTTTTGGTTTTTTTTTTTTGATTGGGTGGTGTTCTTAACACATTAGATAATTTTAGTAATCGCTCTAACTTTGAGCCCAACAGCGCCCATCCCCACGAGGAGCCCGCGGCCATCCGTCTGGAGCATCGGTGAGTGTCTGGGGGATGGCGCAGCCCTCCCACTGGTCTTCTTTACAAAGTGGTGTTTTTGCTGCCAGGTGGTTACACCTTGTAGGCGGCAGGCCAACACCGCCTCAGCCGAGGCTAGCGGCTTCACGTGCACGACAGAAGCAGTCCCTTCTGAAACTCCTAGAAGGTTGGGGCTGGAGGCACTTCACCCAAAGCAGCGAAGGAGAATTCTTAGTTTTAAATCTCACAACTTGTTTATCTGTTAAAGGAAGAACAAATGGGGCTCCAGTCTCCTCTCCACAGCCCCCAGGACACCCTGAGCACCCTGAAGCTCTACAGCCCAGTGTAAAAACAGCACCCACAGTGGATGGGAGAGGCAGGCTCCAGAGAAGTGGACCATGCGGAGAGCTGGAGGCCCTGCGGGGTCCTGGACGCTGTGATTCTCTCCGTGACCCAGGCTGCCTTCCTTCAGATGGGACCACTTCCACTTTCCCACAAGCATCTGCTCACAGTCATTATGTTGATTTGCTATTTCACCTAGAACACACATTTTCATGGGCAAAACTTGGCCAGTTATTTTTCCTGAGGCTTCTTTCAACACCTATGTTGACTTAGCACTTAAAGCTCAGAATATTTTGGCCACTTTCTAAGAAATATCTAAATGTCACTAACTAGTTATTTGGTTTCAAGGTAATGGGTGGGTCTTGAAGCCATTCACATGTTCATTTACTACGATTTATCCTGACTATATAACAGAGCGCTTCTCCCCTGGTGTGGAGTATGAGCAAAGAAGAGAAGCTCCAGTTTCCGAGAGAATTACATTTCAGAACTTCACTGGGCAGCCAGTGCGTTGACATTTCTTGTTTCCGTGGGAAGAAGTGCTCAAGTGTAGGAAACCAGGTAGGCCGACCTCTCTAAGCCTGGGCATCTCCTCACCAGCACCCGACTCTGCTTCTGGCTGTGAGGCTCCGCAGCGCACTCAGTAGGTGGTCCTTGGGACCATCACCCAGCACGCTTTCGGTCTCTTGAGGGGTCACAGACAGCTGTGAACAGTTGTCCCCTAAACTCCCCCAAGACCCACCTGGAGTCATCCACGCTGTGCAAAGCTCAGCGGCCCCACATACGGCCACTTCGACAAAGTGCAAGCCCAGCCCGGGAGCACTCTGAGTCACCTGAGACGCCACCAGAACCACGTCTGCGCGTGGAACAGGTGAGCCGGTCCCAGAAAGGGGTGCCCCCCAGGGTTCACTGTTGGCCAGTGGAAGGAGAGAATGGTGGGCTCTGTTCTCTGTGGAACGGTAAGGTGGGAGTTTACAAACACCCCCCTTTTCTAATTTCCCTTCCTCCCCTCTCCCTCTCCTCCTCCCTCCCTCCCTTTACAGTCTCAGGTTCTTCACAGGACCCAAAAGTATATAAGGTAATAATTATAACAGGTCATTCTTGGGTTTGTGAAGTAGAGGAAATAAGTATCACAATAAAAGCACAAAAGAAGAGGAGAGGGAATAGAGCCAAATAGATGTTTCCATTGCTTAGTGAAAATAATTTAGTGTAGACCTAAGCAGATTCAGATCGATTGAGAAGTACACTGTGAGCCCTAGAGCAATCACTAAGAAAGTACTTTAAAAACATAGTGAGGACACCCAGGAAAATTGTTAAGGGAGTAGAAACTAGAGTTCTCATCACAAGGAGAAGTTTTCTTTTTTCTTTTTATTGTATCTATATGAGAGGATGGGTGTTAGCAGAACCTGTTGTGATCACTCCACAATATACAGATACATCAAACCGTCATGCTGTACACCTTACACTTCCATGGTGCTACATGTCAATTATCCTCAATAAGACTGGAAAAACATAGAGTGAAAATACAGTGAAAAAATAACTGAAGGAGTCAAAGATGTTACACTAGAAAACACTCACTTATGGCAAAAGAAAGCAGCACAGGAACAGAGAAACAAAAAAGACATGAGACATATACTAAACAAAAATTAAAAACTGCAGACATAAATCCAAACTATATCAATAATAACACTAAATGTGAATGGATCAAACAATCTAGTCAAAAGGTAGAGGTTACCAGACTGCATTTTTTTTTTTAATGCAACTATACGCTATCTACGGGGGACAAACTTTGGATTCAAAGATACAAGTACGTTGAAAGGAACAACCACCATGCAAACAGCCACCATAAGAGCCAGAATGGCTATAGTAATATCAGGCAAAATGACTTTAAAGCAAAACAAAACAAAATTGCTAGAGATAAAGAGGGACATTTTACGATAAAAAGTGTCATCCATCAGGAAGACATGACAATTACATATCTGCACCTAACAACAGAGTTGCAAAATACAAGAAGCAAAAAACTGATAGAATTGAAGGAAGAAAGAGATAATTCAACAATGGTTGGAAATTTCAATACCCCCATTTTCAATAAAGGATAAAACAACTAAGAATAAGATCAATAAGGAAATAGAAAACTTGAACACCACTATTAAACAATTGGACCTAAAAACCATCTGTAGAACACTCTACCTAACAACAGCAGAACACACATTCTTCTCAAGTGCACATAAAACATACTCCAAATGCAAATTGAAACCACAATGTGGTACCACTTCACACCCATCAGAATGGCTATATTCAAAAAAAGAGCTAATAATGAGCATTGGCGAGGCTGTGCAGAAACTGGAAGCCTCGTCCATAGCCGCTGGGGATGCAAAATGATGCACCTGCTGTGGAATGCAGTTTAGCAATTCCTCAAAGTACTAAACAGAGTCATCGCAGGACCCAGAAATTCCACCCCTATGTAGGCACCCAAGAAAAAACCTATATCTACACAAAAAAACTTGCATATAAATGCTCTCAGCAGCATTATTCACAAAGCAAAAACTGGAAACACCCCATCTCCACCAACTTATGGATACCTGAAATACAGTATATCCAATCAGAATATCGTTTGGCAATAAAAAGAAATGAAGAACTGACACCAGCTGCAACATGGATGAACTGTGAAAACATGATACCCAGGGAAAGAGGCCGGTCACAGAGGCAATATAATGTATTATACGATTCCATCTAGAAGAGATGTCCAGAGCTGGTGACTCTACAGAGACAGGAGGCGGTTGTCTGGGGAGGGGAAGGGGAGGGACTGCTAACGGGGACAGGGTGCCTTTTTGGGTGATGATAATCTTTCAAAATGGATTGTGGTGGCATGAGTCTGTGAATATACTAAAAACTGTTGAATTGTACACTTCCCATGGGTAAACTGTACGGAGCGTGAATTACAGCTCCAGAAAGCTGCTAACGACTGGAAAGTGGGATGAGCCGCATGCTGGCCTGTGACACTTCTCCCGGCCCTGCAGTTTGTCTCAGCTATTTCCACTCACCACTTGCCGGTTTGTTCTTTGGTGGGTCATGCCCAGGACCCAGGCTTGCAGAGAAAGTATTTTTATATTTCTGCATGCTTAGAGCTTTCTGAAAAAATTTTACTGGGACCTGGGACAAAGGACAAGCCTTACAAGTTACTGGAGCAACAGACTCCCCTCTCTCGTGGTCTGTGCTTACATTTCACAAGGACGTCCAAGGGCTCTCCCCTCCTGGAGAGAGGGGAGAGGAACAATACGTAAATACGCACCCAGCTTCATATTGTTTGGGTTCCTCACCTACAACATAGACCCCACGATGGGTAAGTTGACGGCAGTTGGACCCTCACCACACGGCCACGAGAAAGGATGAGAGTGCCTGACATTATCTTCACAATTCATTCTTCCTATCTTGTTTTAATGGTGTAGTTTTTGATAGCCTCCTCTTCATGTCAGAACGACTTTTTAAAATCTCTCTATGGAGTTAAATAATTTTACTCTAGAATGATTGATTAAAATGGTTTTTCAGTTGCTGATACATAATTTTGAAGAGGTCATGCAAGTTTTAGAATTGTCAAATTTTGGAATATTCTTCTTCGCGTGAGTGTGGGATTTACAGCATTTCAAATTTCCTCAGTGACTAGTGACATTTTAACAATATAAACACTCTTTTAATGATCTTCATTCCCCAGTTTGTCATCAACGTCCTCTACGTAATGGCATATCCTAGTTTTTTATTAAGTTTACCGATATTGTGTCAAATCAGCAATAAGTTTAAATATTTTTACATGTTTACGTGATGCTCTCCTCTCATTAATTAGATTATCGAATACTACAAGAGCCTATTCATTATTTGTATTCAGAATTTAATTCATGAATTACTATTTCTGGTATAATCTGAAAAACACTCTGTTATGATTAATATCAGGATAATTTCTGACATTTTATCACAGAGATCCCTAGCAGCATGAGTAAGTGGAAACTGGAGCCCATCCCCAGCTCAGTCCGCAATGTACTACCACTAAGACTTGTTCTTCTTTCGTCTTGAGACTAGAACTACAGTGCATTTGGGGGAGCTAAAATCATAGTTAAGGATATAAGTTTTTATGGCATACATGCATTTTTGTAACTGCTCTGGTGGTTTTCACATCGATACTGTACCCAAGTCCCCTCCAGGGACAGTGGAGTCCCAGTTCTGAGGCCACTGGCAGGGACAGGAGAAAGTGGGCTCACCAGCGCATCACTCTGGGGGCCAACCTGGCGAGGGGAAGCGACGTGGCATCAGGCCTCGGAAGAGGAACAGCAATTCCTCAGAAGCTGAGCGACCCCCCAAGGCACTCTCTCTTCTCCTTCCCTCCACATCCAAGTACCGCTAAGGCCTAGGACGCTGGCCTGAGTGAAAACGGTTACTACTGACTGAGCTCGTATTTGCCCACAACGGTGGTACCTGCCCTACAGCCTGAGCTCCCCGATGCAGCAGGAGCCCGAGTGGTCCGCAGAATTTACCCCCGCAGAGGAGCCCGCGGAGACTCCTGGTCACTCACATCCAGGGCTCCCATCTGCCCTGGCTTCCAGTGGCCCGCTCAACCGTCCCGCCCCCGCGGCTGTGCCCCCCACACGGCACTTCCCTGCTGGGTGACACCCTTGCTTCTCACAAGCGCCCTCTGCTCATTCCCTGTGATTCTGCGGTCCTGGGCAGACCCCACCCGCCACCAGTGTTTCCGGGTGCCGAGTTCAAAGAGCACGTCAAACATCATGGTGCTGCTAGTTCTGTGGGACGCTCTTCTACTCCTCCTGGACAGTCCCCGGCGGGTTTCCAAGCAGCCCAGCAGGCAGCACGCCTCTCTCTACTCCAGCCCTCAGTGCACAGGTGCACGGATGTTCCCCAGGTCCCCATCACTGCGGGCCACACCAGGTTGTCCTGTGGTGCAGGTGCGTGCCCCGCACCCTCCACCTCTGGAAAACAGCTGTTGGTGAGATTTCCCCCACGACGGGGTGTTCAGGGAGTAAAAGCAAACAAGTGACAAGTGCCTGGCGCACCGAGGGAAGAGAGAACATGTGCTTTCTCCACCGTGGGCCCTGGAAGACCCTGCAGGTATTACCCAGGTGTGTATGAGATGGAGAGGTGGCAGAAGGTGGTGCGTCCAAAGTGGGGGCAACCGTGTGTGTGAGGGTCTGAAGAAATGCGTGGCATCGAGGTTCAAGATTCAGTGTGCTGGCATGGAGTATTATTCTCTGTATCAAAATTTAAAATAGAAGTCAGAGAAGATCCAAAACCACATCCCACATGGATTGAGAGAGCAGCAAGAGAAATGCTGAATACTCTAAATGGGAAGGGGGCTTATTCACCAAAAATCTTCATTTCAGAAGAGCTGCCATTCAGTTTCACAAACTTCAAGGATTCAAAAGAAAATAAGTATGATGAAAATCGATAGCCAATACCTGGCAACTTATAAAGCCAAATCGGCTTTTACTGCAACTACCAATGTTTGAAAATTGCACATTAGTGGGGGAAATGATTTCGCCAAATCTGAAGTTCGTGTAAGTTGCTAAAAACAACTCAAGTTAGAATATCAGAAGTGAGCATGGTACCAGCCCTTGTATAGACCCCTTCACCTTGTTGCTCTGCCCGCTTCTTGCTCCCGATCTGTGCTGCCCCGTGGAATCCCCTGGACCCGGCTCTTCCCGCCCTCCCCGCGGGCTCTTCTGATTCCTGGGAGGCGCTGGGGTGTGAGGGGCGCTGTGCCAGGTGGTCTGCGCAGGGAGGGCCATGGCCGGGGCGCAGCCAGGCTCCAGGCGGCAGCCATGAACCACGACAACACAGCACACCCCGATGATGTGGGAGATGCCAGGCCCCCGACCTTGCTTTGGGATTCATTCCTGGGTGGCAGGAGGGTTCCTTTCTCACCCGGATAGAAATCCTGTGTTCAAAAATCACTTCCCCTGCTAACTCTGTAGTCCTGGCATCACGTGCAGCATCCGGTGCAGGCAACCTCATGCTCAACCCCGTCAAGGAATCTTGGAAGTCGTTTTTTACACTAAGAACCGCCCAATTTCACCAGGACGCACCAGCTCCGCAGGCAAGGAGCTGCACGTGAGGGCGTGCGCGGCCTGCTCCCGCCCCGCCGACCCGCCATCCCCGCGCCGCCGGCGCCTCCTGCTCTCGGCCCCGCGCGCGGAGCCCGGTCCCAGAGGCATCAGTGCAGGCGCGGGGCGCCCTGCAACCCAGCCCTTTACCGGAGGACCCAGCGCAACCATTTTCTCATCAATTAGCTTTTCAAAGTGGCCTTTTAGGTACAAAATTCTCTCAATTCTCCAGCAGGATAGTTGCGTTTTTATCTGATCATTCTGCGCTCTGAACGGCTTCCGCCAACAGAGGCTGCTGCATGTGGCATCTCGGCCTTCGGCAGCACGCCGTTCACTCTTCCGTGGGGAAGCGCGCGGGTGAGTCACACGGTCGTCTCTGCGTGGCTTTCCCGACGGGCCCCTTCCTCGCAGGGAGGCTGGCCACACGCCCGTGTCAGGAGGGCCGGGCAGACCACACGGAACAGGACTTGCATCGGACTCGTGGGGCGGTGCTTTCTGCAGAAGCCGCGTCTCCTCGCCGCCATCGCGTGTGTCCGGCGGGGCTGGCAGTCCAGCTACCGCGAGCCCCCTCCCCCACTCCCTGGGCCGACAGCCTCGCGGAGCCACGGACAGGACCACGCCTGCTGCCTTTGGGAGAATGTTCATTAGCTTTGGTTCCATCCAATGGCCTTAGCTGAACCATGAACCCACCTGGCAGACTGGAAGCTTGGAGGTGGGCCCTCTCCAAGCTCAGGGTCAGGATGGCTGATCTCCTCAACTGTGGAATGTTGTCCTGAGGACGTAGCTGCGCAGCCAGAAACCTTTCTCCGACACCCCTGCCAGCACGTGCAGAGCCTGTCTGCGCGCCCACAGATCCTTCCTGGATGCGCACTGGGGCCAGATGCTATTTCAGGTGCCAAGGACGTACCTAGGTGGCTACAAACAGTCCCTGCCCTGATGGAGCTTATGACAACAAACAGGCTCGTGTCAGTGATGAGAGGAGTAAAAAACACGGGCTGAACGTGACAGACACAGTGGGAAGGAAAACAGGCATCCCCTCAGGCTGGAGCGTCTCCGAGAACAAGAGGGAAACAAGCCAGTCTGGCGGTTCCTGGAGAAGGGCTACGCAGACAAGGAGGGACAGATGCAAACATTCCTAGACAGGTCCCACCTTGGTAGCGCATGGCACATGCTGGTTCTGTGCAGGCCCAGGGAGCCGGCGTGAGACAGGGACGGTGATGGTGTCGGCAGGCCCACACCAGGCTACGGTGTCACCATCACACACGAGATACAACAGGGGCAGGGACGGGGGGGGGGTGGAAAGATGGCGGAGGAGTAGGGGACCCTATTTCAACTGGTCCCCGGAATTGAGCTGGATATCCACCAGACCACTCTGAGCACCCACGAAACCAGCCTGAGATGTAAGAGGATCTGGATCTCTACAAACAGAATATCGCAGGCGGTTGGTTTTGAGGTACGAAGAGGGGAGCCGTGATTCTGCGGGCAGATATCAGAGGATAAACGGCGGCAGGAGGGTGCCTGGCCGTGGGGATCCTACACTGCCGGTGAGCAACAGCCTCGCGCGCTGCGGATGGGCACAGACTCGCAGACCGGTAGCGGCGGGAAAGGACTTTAGGGCAGCCCCCGGGGTGGAGGACCAGACTGGCAGGGTCGCGTGCACGCGAACCGCAGCCCCCCGGACAGAAACCGGAGCGACGGTCGCGCACACGCGAACCGCAGTCCCCGGGACAGGACCCCAAGCGGTGGAGTCGCATGCGCGTGCGCGCGTGAACTGGGAGCGGCTGGTGGTTTTAGAAGCACAAAGGGCAGAGACATGCCCCGACCTGGAGGCAGGACTCGGGGCGCTGCGGAGGGGCGCACAACCCAGGCTGCTGCAGTTTATAGCAGCAGGGACAGAAACGGAGACGGTGTGGCCTGGAGAGCTCACTGAAGAACAGACTGCGGTCTCTCTGCTCTGAGGCAGAGGGTTGGAAACGGTCTCTTCTGCTCTGACTCGCGGAACAGACGCGGAAAGCCACCAGGGAAAGGCGCCAGAGAACAAAAGCCCCAAAGACTGATCCCCACTGAGCCCATCCCCCGCCACAGGGGCACAGGGCAACTCCCCCCAAACAGGGTTGCCTGAGTAACAGCACGGCAGGCCCCTCCCGCAGAAGACAGGCTGGGAAAACAAGAGGCCAGCAACCCTAAGGTCCCAAGAAAACAGGTGCATCTTGCTTGGGTTCTGGTCAATAATTTGGACTCTATACCTTCCCTCAAACACCCATCAACAGAATGACTAGGAGGAGGGGCCCCCCAAACAGAAAAGACTCAGAGATTATGACTTATGCTGCAGATTTACAAATGGATGCAGATATAACCAAGATGTCGGGAGATGGAATTCAGGCTAGCAATTGTGAGGACAATGGCTAGAATGGAGAAATCAATTAATGGCAACATAGAGTCTCTAAGGGCAGAAATAAAAGGGGAATTGGCAGAACTTAAAAATGCTATCAATGAGATCCAATCCAATCTAGATAATCTAACAGCTAGGATAACTGAGACAGAAGAGAGAATAAGCGATCTGGAAGACAGTATAATAGATAAAAAGGGAAAAGAGGAGGCCAGGGAAAAACAACTCAGAATCCATGAAAATAGAATTAGAGAAATAAGTGACACCATGAGGCGTTCCAATGTCAGAATAATTGGAATCCCGGAGGGAGTGGAGAGAGAGAGAGGGCTAGAAGATGTAATTGAGCAAATCGTAGCTGAGAACTTCCCTAATCTGGGGAATGAAATAAACATTCGCATCCTAGAGGCAGAGAGGACTCCTCCAAAGACCAAGCAAAACAGGCCAACACCCCGCATGTAATAGTAAAACTTGCAAATCTTAGCACCAAGGAAACCATCTTAAGGGCAGTTAGGGGGAAGAGATTCCTTACATTCAGAGGGAGGAACATCAGAATAACGTCAGACCTATCCACAGAGACCTGGCAAGCCAGAAAGGCCTGGCAAGACATATTCAGGGTACTAAATGAGAAGAACATGCAGCCAAGAATACTTTATCCGGCAAGGCTTTCATTTAGAATGGATGGAGAGATGCAGAGCTTCCGACCGGCAGAAACTGAAAGAATATGTGACCACTAAGCTGGCCCTGCAAGAAATATTAAGGGGGGTTCTATAAAAGGAGAAAGACCCCAAGAGTGATATACAACAGAAATCTACAGGGACAATCTATAAAAACAACGTCTTCACAGGCAACATGATGACAATTAATTCATATCTTTCAATAATCACTCTCAACGTGAATGGCCTAAACGCTCCCAAAAAACGGCACAGGGTTGCAGATTGGATAAAAAGACAGGACTCATCCATATGCTGTCTACAAGAGACTCATTTTGAACCTAAAGATACATCCAGACTGAAAGTGAAGGGATGGAGATCTATCTTCCATGCCAGCGGACCTCAAAAGAAAGCTGGGGTAGCAATTCTTTATCAGACAAATTAGATTTTAAACTAAAGTCTGTAATAAGAGACACAGAAGGACACTATATCATTCTTAAAGGGTCTATCCAACAAGAAGATCTAACAATTGTAAATATCTATGCCCCCAACATGGGAGCAGCCATCTACATAAGCCAACTGTTAACCAAAATAAAGAGTCATATTGATAACAATACGTTAATTGTAGGAGACCTCAATACTCCACTCTCAGCAATGGACAGATCATCTAAGCAGAAAATCAACAAGGAAACAAGAGCTTTGAATGATACATTGGACCAGATGGACCTCATAGGTATTTACAGAACATTCCACCCTAAAACAACAGAATACTCATTCTTCTCGAGCGCACATGGAACTTTCTCCAGAATAGACCATATACTGGGTCACAAATCAGGTCTCAACCGATACCAAAAGATTGAGATTATTCCCTGCATATTCTCAGACCACAATGCTCTAAAACTGGAACTCAATCACAAGAAAAAATTTGGCAGAAATTCAAACACTTGGAAGCTAAAGACCACTCTGCTCAAGAATGTTTGGGTCAACCAAGAAATCAAAGAAAAACTTTAACAATTCATGGAAATCAATGAGAACGAAAACACATCGGTCCAAAACCTATGGGATACTGCAAAGGCGGTCTTAAGGGGGAAATACATAGCCATCCAAGCCTCACTCAAAAAAATAGAAAAATCTCGAATTCACCAACTAACTCTACATCTTAAAGAACTAGAGAAAAAGCAACAAACGATGCCTAAGCCACGCATTAGAAGAGAAATAATTAAAATTAGAGCAGAAATCAATGAATTAGAAACCAGAAACACAGTAGATCAGATCAATGAAACTAGAAGTTGGTTCTTTGAAAGAATTAATAAGTTGATAAACCACTGGCCAGACTTATCCAAAAGAAGAGAGAAAGGACCCAAATTAATAAAATTATGAATGAAAGGGGAGAGATCACGACCAACACCAAGGAAATAGAAACAATTATTAGAAATTATTATCAACAACTATATGCCAATAAACTGAGCAATCTGGATGAAATGGAGGCCTTCCTGGAAACCTATAAGCTGCCAAGACTGAAACAGGAAGAAATTGACAACCTGAATAGGCCAATAACCAGTAACGAGATTGAAGCACTGATCAAAAACCTCCCAAAAAACAAAAGTCCAGGGCCTGATGGATTCCCTGAGGAATTCTACCAAACATTCAAAGAAGAAATAATACCTATTCTACTGAAGCTGTTTCAAAAAATAGAAACAGAAGGAAAACTTCCAAACTCATTCTATGAGGCCAGCATTACCTTAATCCCCAAACCAGGCAAAGACCCCATCAAAAAGGAGAATTACAGACTGATATCCCTGATGAATATGGATTCCAAAGTCCTCAACAAAATCCTAGCTAATAGGATCCAACAATACATTAAAAGGATCATCCACCAGGACCAAGTGGGATTTATCCCCAGGATGCAAGGGTGGTTCAACATTTGCAAATCAATCAATGTGATAGAACACATTAATAAGAGGAGGGAGAAGAACCATATGGTCCTCTCAATTGATGCAGAAAAAGCATTCGACAAAATACAACATACTTTCCTGATTAAAACTCTTCAGAGTATAGGGATAGAGGGAACATTCCTCAAGTTCATAAAATCCATCTATGAAAAACCCACAGCGAATATCATCCTCAATGGGGAAAAGCTGAGAGCCTTTCCCTTAAGATCAGGAACACGTCAAGGATGCCCACTCTTGCCACTATTGTTCAACGTAGTACTAGAAGTCCTAGCAACAGCAATCAGACAACAAAAAGAAATAAAAGGTATTCAAATTGGCAAAGAAGAAGTCAAACTCTCTCTTTTCGCAGACGACGTGATACTTTATGTGGAAAACCCAAAAGACTCCACCCCCAAATTACTAGAACTCATCCAGCAATTCAGTAATGTGGCAGGATACAAAATCAATGCACAGAAATCAGATGCTTTCTTATACACTAACAACACAACTGTAGAAAGAGAAATTAAAGAAACGATCCCATTTACAATAGCACCAAAAACCATAAGATACCTCGGAATAAACCTAACCAAAGAGGTAAAGGATCTATACTCTAGGAACTACAGAACACTCATGAAAGAAATTGAAGAAGACACAAAAAGATGGAAAAGTATTCCATGCTCATGGATCGGAAGAATAAACATTGTTAAAATGTCTATGCTACCCAGAGCAATCTATACCTTCAATGCCATCCCGAGCAAAATTCCCATGGCGTTTTTCAAAGTGCTGGAACAAACAATCCTAAAATTTGTATGGAATCAGAAAAGACCCCGAATCGCCAAAGAGATGTTGAAAAAGAAAAACAAAGCTGGGGGCATCACGTTGCCCGATTTCAAGCTATATTACAAACCTGTGATCACCAAGACAGCATGGTGCTGGCACAAAAACAGACATAGAGACCAATGGAACAGAATAGAGAACCCAGATATGGACCCTCAACTCTATGGTCAAATAATCTTCGACAAAGCAGGAAAAAACATGCAATGGAAAAAAGACAGTCTCTTCAATAAATGGTGCTGGGAAAATTGGACAGCCACATGCAGAAGAATGAAACTCGACCATTCTCTAACACCATTCACAAAGATAAACTCAAAGTGGATGAAAGACCTCAATGTGAGACAGGAATCCATCCAAATCCTAGAGGAGAACATAGGCAGTAACCTCTTTGACATCGGCCTCAGCAACTTCTTTCAAGATACATCTCCAAAAGCTAGTGAAACAAAAGCAAAAATGAACTTTTGGCACTTCATCAAGATAAAAAGCTTCTGCACAGCAAAGGAAACAGTCAACAAAACAGAGGCAACCCACAGAATGGGAGAAGATATTTGCAAATGACACTACAGATAAAGGGCTTGTATCCAAAATCTATAAAGAACTTCTCAAACTCAACACCCAAAAAACAAATAATCAAGTCAAAAAGTGGGCAGAAGAGATGAACAGACACTTCTCTGAAGAAGACATACAAATGGCTAACACACATGAAAAAATGTTCATCATCATTAGCCATCCAAATCAAAACCACACGGAGATACCACCTTACACCAGTTAGAATGGCAAAAATGGACAAGGCAAGAAACAAATGTTGGAGAGGTTGTGCAGAAAGGGGAACCCTCTTACACCGTTGGTGGGAATGCAAGTTGGTACAGCCACTTTGGAAAACAGTGTGGAGGTTCCTCAAAAATTTAAAAATAGAGCCTACCCTATGACCCAGCAGTTGCACTGCTGGGTATTTACCCCAAAGACACAGATGTAGTGAAAAGAAGGGCCATATGCACCCCAATGTTCACAGCAGGAACGTCTGCAATAGCCAAACTGTGGAAAGAGCCGAGATGCCCTTCAACGGATGAATGGATAAAGAAGATGTGGTCCATATATACAATGAAATATTACTCAGCCATCAAAAGAGATGAATACCCAACTTTTACATCAACATGGATGGGACTGGAGGAGATTATGCTAAGTGAAATAACTCAAGCAGAGAGTCAATTATCATATGGTTTCACTTATTTGTGGAACATAAGGAATAGCATGGAGGACATTAGGTGAAGGAAGGGGAAAATGGGCGGGGGAATTGGAGGGAGAGACGAACCATGAGAGACTATGACTCTGAGAGACAAACAGGGTTTTAGAGGGGAGGGGGGAGGGGGGATTGGTTAGCCCGGTGATGGGTATTAAGGAGGGCACGTACTGCATGGAGCACTGGGTGTTACACGAAAACAATGGATCGTGGATCAGCACATCAAAAACTAATGATGTATTGTATGGTGACTAACATAATAATAATAAAAAAAAAACAGGGGCAGGGACACAAACAGGAGCAAATAAAAGCTTTTTATTCACTTTGAGTTATCAATAAAATGACACCTCACACTTGAAAAATTCCACTGTAAAATTCAGGTTTTACCATGAAAATGTGTTTCATGGATGAGTCTGTCAAAATGTATTTCGAAACACAAAGAAAATACTAGTTACATGCTCAAAACCTAACTAACTGAGATACACATGTGGAAATGGAACTTCTCATCACTAGGTATATGGCCGATGATGGAGGAGGCTCCATGTTTGGCCCTTTCTGCCCGTCCTCCCAGATGTCCTCAAAAGGTCAGATTCTCTGGGTAACAGAAGAATGACAAATTTCAGATGCTGCTGTTCAAAGTTTTCCATAAATTTAAAAAGCCACCTCCTGCTCTCCTTTCAGATAATATAAAAAATAAGTCACACAGTTGACTCAGATTCGAGAGGCCCAGAGCAGAACACAAAGCTTTATAGAAAGCGACGGTTTACAGAGAAGACATCTAGGGAAATGCATTTTACAACAAGCACATTGGGGGACTTTTAGCAACAGATTACATCTCCACCTGGCGCTGCGTACTCACACAGGACACAGCACACCACCAGGACTGAGGTCAGAGCCCGCAGAGCGAGGGCAGGCCCACAGAGCGGCTCCCAGGACGCACTGGCCCACTTTCTGTCCGACTTCCTCTTGGTGTTCGTGGCTCAGTTTCACTTAGATGTTACACAATCACACTGTCATGTTATATAATCGCAACCCTTTCGTTATCGCTGCCCTTCACATACGAGGGCCCGGCAAAGACTTCTGTAACACTGAGGCAGATAGGAAAAACCGGCACTACAGGAACGACAAAGTCTGCTCACTTACTGAAATCAATCAAGTAGGTCTAGCTTACTCTTTATTAATAAAGATGACTTTTAATAAAAAAACAATTTAATTCAAATAAAAAAGTACAAAATGTAGCACACGCTCACAGCTTCACTTACAGTCCTGGGAACACACGCGGCACCCCCAGCAGTGCGGGTCAGCGACCCCCCGGGACAGCAGCACGGCTCGGGCGGAGGGAGCGAGGCTGCCCGCGGGCCAGCGCCGCCTCCATCCGGACGGGGCTGCAAGGAAATACGGACAGTGCACAAAGCCCAGCACTCCGGATACGGTCTGAGGCCGTTACTACTGGACAGTCCAATTTGGATTTTAATACGATCAACTTACAGATCGGAAATAAAAGCACTGCTTGGTGGTTTCAGATGCATTCTGGTATCAAGTATGTTTCCAGGCATCTTTACACACAATAAATTACAACAATAAAGAAGACAGCCTGTGACCAACAGCTTCTTCTATGGACAGGGGAGGTGACCACGACTGCTGTCAGCGACAATTCATGGATTACAAGTCAAAACAACCTCTAGATTTCTTCGAAACAAGCAAAACTAGCACACACAGGAGTATTTAATAAAAGCTTACTGGTCTAACAACCCTTCCACATGGAAGGAAATACAAAATAAAGCTGACATATCAAATCTAACTTTCGGTAATAAACTTCAGGCCACTTTGCCAACTCTCTGCACAACCGCCTAGTATCAAGTATGCTTTGATTCTGGATGGCTAAAGCCACACACACACACACAGTTGTGTGAACCTACAGCTTTATTGACACCTTTCAGTAAGCTCTTAATACTCATATTTTCATGGGTTCACTCCTTGTAATGAATTTGAGTTGTAGATAATCAACTTCCACAGAGAAATGTGTAGCCAAACCAAATTAAGAATATTGTATCTTCCACACATGGGCTCAAGTAGGAAGCTTTTGTTTAGTATAATGAAAACTTAAATTTTTAAAAATATCTGCAGTCTTTTTGAAACACAAGGCACCAAGAGGGAGCAGACATTCCAGCAAAGAGTGATTGTCTGGGGGAAAAAAAAATGGAACTGATCAGAGTCCTTTGTCCTTTGTTGATTAGAATACTTCCTTCTTTCACGTCTATGCAACATCTTCCAGATAATCCGCAACGTCACTGAGCTGGGACACAGTCAGGTCCTGTGTCAGGTCATCAAGCTTGGTTATTCAAAAGAAAAAAAAAGAACCAGTATCAGAATGCAGAGTCATAAACAATTCTTAAAATACATTGCTATAATTTAAATATCTTATACTCTACAAACTGCTTCATATTCCGAAGTCCTCTACCTCACCCTCTTCCTATTTTGAAATCTGTGAGTATTACCAAAAGACTGAGTTAATAGCAAAACTCTACATTAACAACAACACAAAAACCTGCTAAAATAACCCGTCTGGAGCCCCTCTGGTAACTTTAACGCAGCACACAGTGGCCTCCGAGGCCGGCATGAGGTGCCAGGTAAGAGGCAGACCGTGGAGGCTGACCACGTGTCGGGAGTTCTCACTCAACCTCGCCAACAATCCTGGGAGGCAGGCATCCCTACTTCCACTGCACGAACAAACCAGCCAAGGACTGAAGGTTAAAGCCTGCCTAAGAACCACACCCACGAAAGAACACGTGCCCAGACATTGCTGGCTCAGACGTGTTTTCATTATTAACATTTCATTTCATTATAACACCATAATGAAATAATATAACATTTCATTATAACCCCTCTCAAAGGCCTTCCTGTCTGCTAATCCCTTGATGGTCAGGAGCACTCCCTCCTCATTCTGGAAAGCAACGTTCACCTCCAGGCTGTAAGGACCTACGACCCGAGAGGCCCTCGCCTGACTGGGCTGCAGCTTTCTGTGGGCACGACAGGAGATCCTGAGAGGCTCCCTGGCCTCTCCTGACACACATCGAAGTATACGCCGCTGTCTGCCTAATAAAAAGGTCGTATGTGGACCTCCGTGCCGGACTCCTCACTGTACAGCCTGTGTCCACTTCTGCTGTACCGTCCCCACGGGCTGAGCTGACCTGCCCGCTGAGACGCAGCTTCACCGCCTCTCTTACACCTGCGCCAGTTTCTATCCTGACTTCTCCAAACAGGACGACTTGCTTCTGCTGACTACACCACCGGGTGGCCAGTTCGGACTCCAGAGCCGGGGCCAGGACTTTGTTAAAGCTCTGCAGTCCACCACTGCAAGAGACTCAGGCACACGCAGCACTCCCCGGGCAGCGCCCGCACCGTACTTTATCACTGGTATTGAGGTCGTCGATTTCCACAGAAAGATCTTCTTCGATCTCTTCACCAATACTCAGCTCACTTTTCTCTGAGCGATGGCTGGTACTAGTTTGAGAGAAAGAAAAGAAAAAAGAACGCTGAATATAAACATTTAAATAAAATATAATAAAATGATATTAAATCTCATGAATTTCATACATATTATCTCACTTGATCCTTAAAGTAACTTAGTGAGCCACAAACAGGCGAGTCACTTCAAGAGACTAGAAAACGAAGATCCATAAAGGTGACCGTGGCCACACGATCAAGGAAGATGCAAACCCAGATTTTTACTATTTCATCTACTACATCATGCCACTCCTCAAAAAAACCTGTTTAATAAATTAGTGGTTTTTTTAAGATCTTATTTATTTGAGAGAGAAAGAATGAGACAGAGAGAGAAAGCATGAGAGGGGGGGAGGGTCAGAGGGCGAGGCAGACTCCCTGCTGAGCAGGGAGCCTGATGCAGGACTCGATCCCAGGACTCCAGGATCGTGACCTGAGCTGAAGGCAGTCGCTTAACCAACTGAGCCACCCAGGTGCCCAATAAATTATTCTGTTAAAAAATAAACATAAATTCCCAATTGGGGGAAGAAAAAAAACCTGTCAATTGTATAAAATTCTCAGACTCTAATTTAAAATTTCTAATCGTATCCATAACAAATATTATTTCCAAACTATTAGGCAACTCATAGGATTATACTGTCCTTATGTATGTAAAAAAGTGGTCTGAAACAAAGTATTAAGCGATGTCATCTGAATCAGAACAATAACTGGAGAGGGCCATTTTTAAAGTTGTGTGTGCCTCCCCGCCTTCCCCACCGCCGCATTTGGGGAGAGCACATGGATCCCGACGACCTGACACCTCTGAGCGACTCTGCGTCCCTTCCTTGGGGCCTCTGCTTGACCCATTCTTATCAAGTTTTCTGGACGTAACGCATTTGTTCACATTCTAATGCCAAACCAAAACAGGCTTCAAAGTCCAGTGTATAATCCTGGATTAACTGTCTTCTCTCCATCTGCAATCAGTACGAACAGGAGAGTCTAATACACTAAAATGAGCACAAATGGAATTCTGTCCTACTTCCTGTGTCAGAAACTGTTTACACTGTATTTGTTGCCCAACTATGTTTCTCACCTATTAAAATCATCAACATAGTCATCTTCTTCTCCAGTCCCTGTTAAGTTTAAGAAAAGATATGTTATGTTTATACCAACATGCTCCACAATTTATCTGCGATCACACACACACTTCCTTCAGGAAAAACTACATTAATGAATTACATTGCAGCAGTAAAAAAGAAGTGGCCAGGATCAGAAATAGTATTTTTAACATATGTGATATGAAAGCAAATGACCAAATAAACTGCCTAGGAAACAATAAAATGTCATAAAATGTAGTTAATACCGGTCTTTTATTCCAAGTCTCTAAAAGCTTAATTGCATTGTATGTTTACCATTTATAAAGTCATTTGATATTAAATGATATTATATTCATAAGAGCAAGTCATTGTAACTGTTACTGACACCTTTTTTTGAGATTTTTTTTTTAAAGGTTTTTTATTTGTCAGAGAGCGAGAGAGTGAGCGAGAAATAGCAAGAGATAGAGCATGAGCAGCTGGGAGAGGGAGAAGCAGGCTCCCTGCTCAGCAGGGAGCCGGACGCAGGACTCGATCCCAGGACCTGGGATCATGACCTGAGCCGAAGGCAGATGCTTAACCAACTGAGCCACCCAGGTGTCCCGTCCCTGTTACTGATACTTTCAACTCAACATAGTATATACAATTTCAAAGTATCACGAAGCGTGAAGAGGCTACAGAGCAAAGCAAACAGGAGCATCTCACTCAGTGAGACGCAACGGGGTTCAAATCCCAGCTCTCCCTGTGAAGAGCTGTCAGCCCGTGGGAGAACTAGGTAACCTTCCTTGGCCGTTTCCTCAGCTGTGAAGATGGCCAAACCCACACAAAACAAACACAGGGCTCGCGTCAGGATCCATACGTGCGAAGTGCTGGACCCAAGCCTGGGACACGGTCTGCTCTCCACAGAAGGCCACGGGACGAGCAAGGGCTGCAGACGAATGGAGCAGCGTCACCAGCGTCTGACCGTGCAGCCCGAGCACCTGAAGACTTCCAAATCACCCTCCCCCTCCACATCACCTGAGGAACAGGGGAAGGCCCCCAAGAGCCATCTTCCAGGGACGGCCGGCACGGGGAGGACACACGGCCATGTGTGTGGCTGCCAGAGGAAGAGTGCAGACCGTGAAGAGGAGGCCCGGCTCAGCGGCCGGCAGGGCTTGGAGAACCCTGGATGCTCGTGAGTCCCTCCAAGTGTCAGACCAGACTATGTCTACACAGACACATCCCTGAGGGCATTCAAGTTCTAGACTAGTCAGACAAGTTGATCCTCTTCCGATAAAGCCCATGATTACTTTATCCATTTGTCAAATATGTGTGCGACTCCCAGGACCCCTGAAGTACCAGAGTAAGCAGTGTTTCTAGCCTCAAGGAACGCCCGTGGAAAGAAAGAGGCAGCCGACAGCCAGACAAACCAGATGCTGTTAGAGAGCCTGGAGAGAACTCTCTGAGGGAAAACCTAAAGAAGGTACCAGACATACAAATTATTGGGGAACGTGGGTTCCCACAAGAAACACATGCAAAGGTCCGGAGACAGGAAGGGTGCAGTGGTTTGGAAAACAGTGAGGACACCAATACACCCTCAAAATAATGAGTCTGGGGGGTGGAGGGGGAGACAAGAGGAGGGAAGAGTAGAAAGGCTGGCAGGGGCCACCGAAGGCCTAGAACGTCATGCTCAGGACTTTAACCAAAGTGCAAAGGGGGAAGGGCAGGAGTGGAAGAGAACAGGGAAGTGATGTGTAATTTCCATTTTCTGTAACATCCAATTCCTGCAGGAAGAAGTGCGCTGGGGGGAGGGGGCACGCCTGGGTGGTGTTGTCAGCTGAGCGACTGACTCAGTTTCGGCTCAGGTCATGATCTCAGGGTCATAGGATGGAGCCCCATATCTGGCTCCGCACTCAGTGGAGAGTCTGCTTGAGATTCTTTCCCTCCTCCTCTATCCCTCCCACCACTCACGCACTCTCTCAAATAAATCTTAAAAAAAAAAGTGACTGCCTTTGCACAAACTGTCGTCAGTGTGGGCTGAAACCTCTCCCCTTGGCCCTGACCCATCAGGTCCTGGCAGAGAAGTCACTTCCTAGGTGAGGCCTTTCCGGAATGCCTAGGCTAGGGTAAGTCACCCTACTATCCATTTTCACACCACTGCATATGGACTCTCAACTCCAAGTATCTGTAGGGACCTGTCTGGTGCAGATCTTCCCTACTAGAATCCGAGCTCCACAAGGAAAGTCTGTTGTGGTTGGCTGTTTTATCCACCCCTGGCATATGGAGTAACCCTGGATTCACGAAGACCATCCAAACATCTAATTACAAAGTGCTCACTGTAGGCTAAGCCACTTCAATTTAGATTTTATTCTAAAAAATAATCACCTTCGGGCCATCAATGCTAAAATTAGAAATCTAGTTACCTAATCCAAGTGATCCAATTTTATCATTGACCAATTTCAGATCTTTCAAAACTGTGTTTCCTCTTTTACCTGTGAAGAAAAATATTCACATAAATTGACTTTGAGAATACAACAATCTCTAAACTGTACCACTTTTCTTCAGCATAGGGTTTATGACTAAAACGTCCAAATCAAACACCAAGAAAGAATTACAAGCTCTGATGATGCTGACATCATGCACTGCATGCCCTTGGTCACCACACGTAACCACACGTAAACATGTAGTCTTTACTGGAACCTGACCACCAAAATACTTTCTGGCCCAACTATTCGGCATCACCATCATAACAAGCCTCACCGGGTATGAGTTAATTACTCTCATCAATCTTACTTTCCTCTGAACTTCTCAATGTTGCTTTAATTCAACTGCTATTCCATTTACCCAACTGACCTCACTGGTTTTATTTCTTCAGTCCCAAGTGCTCAATGTCCTGTCCACATCATTCTTCCCTGATCAGTGTTAAGAGTGATGTGATCATGACATGCTAGACTCCTACTGCAGGTGACAAAGACCAGGAGAAAGGACAACAAGAGGGAAACTGATGGGGCGCATTAGCAAACATGTGGCAAGTTTGCCAGACGGCTAAAAGCAGCCACACATCATCTCCTTCGCCTGTCCCGGCAAATCCTACTGCCCCAACACATG
Source organism: Neomonachus schauinslandi (assembly GCF_002201575.2). Taxonomy (NCBI): domain Eukaryota; kingdom Metazoa; phylum Chordata; class Mammalia; order Carnivora; family Phocidae; genus Neomonachus; species Neomonachus schauinslandi. Next base: position 2,475,613 of record NC_058410.1, read on the forward strand.
ACGTAGAAAGGTTAATAAATACTGCAAAATTACACAAATTCATACCACAATTTCCTAATAAAGATCTGCTTTTTAGGAAATGTTCTCAAAAGAGGCACATTTATGCTGTGAACACGCTGCTGATGAAATCTACATTTACTATGATACAGTAAATGAAGTTCACGCACATATCTCCGTGTTTAAGGCTGTGCTTTCGAATCCTTGGTCTTGGTGCCATCTGTGTGTGGGGAGGGGGTAGGAAGTAAACTGTAGTCGTATGGCCATTCCATGTCTGCCTGACACCCCACCTCTCTGCTACACGTAAACACATCAGATTCATACCCCAAAGAATGAAATCTCGCCATCTGCACAACATAAATAGAGCTACAGAGTATAACGCTGAGTGAAGTCAAAGACAGACAAATACTGTATGACTTCACTGGAATGTGGAATTTAAGAAACAGGTGATGGGGATTAAAACATGCACTTATCATGATGAAAAAATATTTTAAAAAATCAAACATACCTGTACTTCTGAAACAAATAATACATTATATGTTAAAAAAAAAAAAAAGAAGATAGCAGGAAGCGAAGAATGAGGGGGGGGAAATCGTAGGGGGAGACAAACCATGAGAGACTATGGACTCTGAGAAACAAACAGGGTTTTAGAGGGGAGGGGGATGGGGGGATGGGTTAGCCTTGTGATGGGTATTAAAGAGGGCACGTACTGCACGGAGCACGGGCTGTTATACGAAAACAATGAATCAAGGAACACTACATCAAAAACTAATGATGTAAGGTATGGTGATTAACATAACATAATAAAAAAAAGTAAAATAAACCTACTATCCTGAGTCAAAAAAAAAAATCAAAACATACACACAAGAAGAAAGTGATGCCAATATCCAAAGTAGAATAAAAAAGATAAAACAGATCCAATAGCTAAAAGATGAATATTTTAACATTCATATGATAATTACTGTGGTATCACAGAATCTAAAAAACAAGTTCTTAAGAACTGAATTTAAATCCTACTCAAATCAATCTAAATGTCCAACAACAGAGAAAGGACTTAAAAATGTTTACTATATAAGGCAGGTAAAAAGTCAATTTCCTAAAAAAAAGTATTTTGATGGCACAGGAAAAACAAGACAAAACGATGAAGTGAACACAACCTTATTAAAGAGCAAAGAACAGGAACTATCACTGGTAAAATTATGGGCTTTTCCTGAACAATAAACAATGACCACATAGCATTTAAGAGAAAACACATCCTGAGTCCCCCAAGTCCGTGTCTTCAGTAAGGAGACCCGGGGGCTTCCAGGCACTCACTTTCAGAGTCTTTCAATGAGGGGGCTCCGGTAAGGGAGCTGAGTCCACTTTTCAAGGGGGGTGCGTCAGAGAGTGATGCAAGGCTTCCTGCTTGCTTACTAGGTTCACTTCTCCTAACAAGAAACAAGCGTACAGTTAAAGGTCACACTTACGTTCGGCCACTAAGACATAAGCAACGTGAATACAACGTACATGCACACAGTGCTGGGAAAGACAGGTTATACGCTTCGTAGACTCAAAACCATCAAGCATACCTACAAGGCGAGGCAGGCTGAGTGTCATCACAAATCCACGGGGCAAGTTATCAGTGAGAAATCCGCTCAGCTCCCAAATGATATCGCTGTTTGCCATCTTCAGTGTCCGTGACTTTTATCAGAGGCCCCTTCCAGCGCCCAGCAATGCAGGCAGGGGACAGCACAGGTGACCCGCGCAGCCATGTCGTGGGGAAGAGGCACCACAGCCCCACCAGCTGATCTCCCCAACAGCCCTGCGCTCTGCCCTCCTGCGCACCCCCTCCCGCCACTTCCTACCTCTCAGAGGCCTCCTCTCCAACCCTGCCCTGCACCCCCCACTCAGGTGGGAACCTTCACAGGCTGCTGCCCGCACACCCCCCCCACCTGCCCACAGTGTGCCCACACCTCCCTCCTTCCAGCAGCCTCGCAAGGGGGTGCTCTGCGCCCCCAAGCACAGCAACCCCTGCACATCACTCGTCTCCTAACGCAGGACTGTTCTCAGCAGACATGCGCACTGTGATTTCCCGCTATTTTTCCCCCACACCCCTGAACAACACAACTCACCAGGAAAGCACTCCCCACCTACAATCCCCCCAATCCTTTCCTAAACCCATTCTAATCCTTTGATACCCTGTCCCCTACCCACCCCCAACCCACAATCCCATCATCCCTGCCTCCAAGCTGCTGTGCGCCGTGGCCGACTTTCAGAACTTAGCTCAAGGACTCACTCTGGCCTCCTCCTTCCAGAACACCTCTCCTGGGTCCTCTCGGTCCCCTTCCCTCTTCCTCCTCCTCCTCCCCTCGCTCATCTCCAGGTGCCACTCACTTCCCAGGTGACCACCCCTAGGCTCCACTGGCAGCAGAATCGAACACGGAAACCTCGCCCCTCATGCCCAGACCCCTTCCCTAAAGCCGGCTTCACCGTGCGTTAGCAACCTTCCCACACCTGACCCATCAGAAGTGAGTTCTAGACTGTCACCTGGCCCACCTGTGCAGCCCAACCCTGCTCTCCATGCTTCACCTGTCAGTGGTGTTTTCCACCCTCTGGTTGCTCAGCTGAAAACCCTGAACTTCCCTTGATGTCACTTTATTCTTTAACACTTAACAACAAATCCTTTTGGATCTAACCTCAAAAGACATCCCCAAACCATCTATTTCTCACCACTTTTGCCATCATCTTTCACCTGGAGAAGAATCCTGACAGCTGCCAGCTGGAGACCCAGCAGCCCAGTGAGCCAGTCACTCTGCTGCTCAGACCCTGGGGCCCCCAGTGTCCCTCGGGGTAAAGCCCCACTCCTGCTAGAGTCAGCACCGCCCCGACCGGAGTCGGCTCCACAGCGCCCCCCAGCCGTTCTCTGACCTGTCGCTCACCTCTGCCTGCGCTGCTTGGAGCTCCGGTATCCGCCAGGCTGACTCTCTCACAAGCTTGGGCTCTTTGCTCAACCAGCCCCTCGAAGGCACGCCCTCCCTGACCTAACTATCACGGAACAGCACGCACCTCCACACGCTCACCCGACCCGCCCCTGCTCCGACCCGTCACTCTGGCTGCATCCACCCAGCACAGCGTGTGGGGATTCTCACTTCTCGCTGCCTCTGCCCACAGGCCTGTAAGCTTCTGAAGGCAGGGGCTCTGCTGTGTTCTGGCCACACAGCTTGCGCCTGGAACAGCACCTGGCACATGACGGGCACTCAGTCTACACTTCCCTACAGAAATTACGAATATCTACGCTTTTTACCAGCGGGAATTATTTTACAACATAAAAGGCTTTACGGACAGAAAATCAGACTTACATATTCAATAATTACAGAAGTTTTAGCAGCTCATTTTTTAAATATAAAATATTTAGAAACTGTATTTTTAAGCCCCTAGTTTGATAATCCAAAAAGAGTTTACTCACCAACCGTAAGTTTTTTCTGGTTTAGGAATGGGATCATCAAAGAAAGAATCCCCTTCCATATCATCTTCATCTGGACAAAGACCCGCTTTGTCTTGGACATCTAGACTTTTGTTACTTAAGAAAGATCCAGTTTTCGTTTCGTGGGCCAGCAAGCGGAGACCACCTTTGCTCTTTGGTTCTGATGAGGAGACACTCGTATCACTCTGACTAGCATCATTACTGACCTTCTAGAAAAAGAAATGGGAAAGAGAAGAGGCCTCCTTGGTGAAATAAAACATTAATAAGCTATTTTAAATAGCAAAATGTCACATGAACATACACAAATCTGTGTCTACGTGTGCAAGTGCATGAAGGGGAGAGTAACTCCAGGACCTAAGAGTTCACCCCCAGTTCATAGCATGGCCGACTTCTGAAGGAGAAAATGTCCATAATGATGTGTTCAGGCCATTCTTTGTCTCCCGCCCTAAATGGAAATATCTTTACCTGTTCCATTTATAAACAACTTCTGCATTTCCTCTTAAGTGCACATCACTCCTTCGAAAATTATCTTAAAAATGAGTAAATTTCCAACTTGCAGAAAAGAGAAGGCATTACTAGTAACGGAGGAAGAGTAGTTCACATACATGAACCAAGTACTATAGCGTCCATCAGTAAAAACAGCAGTTTTCCACCCAGGGCGAATGCGACAGGTGTCAGGGTGAAAGATGTCGCCTTTCCCACTGCCGTCCGAAGGTAGACTGGCTACTGAAAGTGCTGGTCTGGATTCAGACTCTCAGATAACTTCCTCTCGTGCCCAGGGACCTGCGCCATGGAGGTCTCCGGGCATCTTGAATCATACAAAATACTCAAGCATTTTTACACCCATCCCGCTGATCCGGTGATGTTGGCACCAAACAGCCCAGTGCATTTCTCATTGCACAAGGCCTTTTTACTCCATGCTTGGTCAGACTGTCTATGTCAATAACAAAAGTAACAGCAAACACAAACAACCATGCTCGTCACTACAGAGGGAGCTGACATTTCTGGAGCGCCTTCCGGTCCTCCTACAGGTTACGTCCTTCTCACTCTCAAAAGCAGCCTACGGTGCGGGAGGAACAGGTTCTGGCTTCTCTGCAGATACGGAAGAGGCGGCATGCAGACATTACAGTCATGTGCCAAGGTCCCCAGAAAGTGAAAGGGTCAGGTCAATACGGAAGTCTGATTCCAGAGCTTAGCTCGTAACACTTAGGTCACGCTATTCAGTTGAGTCGTGTGAAAATAGAGCTTCTGTGGGTTAAAACGGACAATTTCCCAAGATTCAGCCTTGCACACTGAAGAGGGCCGTGCTGTGTACAAGGCCTGTGGTGTGCGAGAGAAGACTCTCCTGAGCGGTGCGGGGGGCAGGCCGGCCATCCCCCACGACTAACCACGCGATCCTAAGGAACTGCCTGTTTGCAGGCATTGAGTGTCCCCAAGAATTCAACCAGAGCAGGCTCTTCCAAACCTGGCTACTGCTGGGAGCTAAGAAAGAAGGCATGTGCAGCTGGGGAGAAGTTTCTGGAGAAGACACTCCCTGAGGAGGACTGCCCTTTCAGTATGCATAGAGACAGAATGGAGCGTGTATGAAGACGCACGTTTACAACAGGCAGAGGCCAGCATTAGCCGAGAGCAGGCAAGACATATGCTATACAATTTCTAGGGCCTTGTACAGAAATTAATTATTGTAAAAGACATGTCTGGAAAAATAAACACCAAGTTATCATCTTTTAGACAACACAGGATATTTTCCAAGGGCAGATACATTTTACAACTTTCTTGAAATTTTCCTGGTATGATCAAATACAGAGAAGCACTACCCTCTTACATATTCCTTAGATTCATGGCCACTGTAATTTATGATTTATAAATGTTGAAAACTGGATTTATAGATTTTCAAAGACATATGCATTTGGAAATAAATACCAAGTCTTGTGATACTTAAACCCATTTACAATTATAGATCCTGAGAGATCTAGTCTCTCCATCAAAATACTCCTGAGAAAATTGAGGACAGACTGGTGTGAAATAAAATGGAATGTAATGTACATGTAAAGCAACTTTACAAAAAAACCACACTTATTCCAATAAAGTCTGCCTTCCCCATGAATTCACACATTACCAACATAACTTAAGTCCACATGATGAACTATCTAAACTTAGTAACTAACATCTACCCATGACTAGTTTTTGACTGCATTCAGCCATACCCCTGCTATAGGAACAAAGACTAGTTTGAGGAAGACAAGTTTCATGGACAAGCACACTCTGATGTTCAGCACAGTATGTATTTTTAAAAATAATAATTAGTTTGCTTTAAAACTATAGTTCTAGTTATCTAGGGAGTAAAATTTAAAAACACTTGATCTGTTTCGGAACTGTTTTCAAAATCCATTTCTAAACCACACGGAAATGTGTCATTTTAACTATGGCTAACTATTTACCAATAGGACCGTTACTCAGTTGGGTTACTAAGGAATTCACTAAACTGTATTCCAAATCACTTTTAGGTTAGAAAAAAATTCACACCAAGAGAAAGATTTATCATAACATCTATAAATTAACACTCAAGTACTACAGAACTTTAAGAGCAATTTCCATGCAGGAAATCCAAATCTTTTGGGCAACAAGAAATCAAGTCATGACATAAACCCTGGGATCTGTTTTAAAAACCTTAAGTTTTAAGGCATTGTCCGGGGATTTTTGTTACACACCTTTGTTTCAAACAGTGCTTAATTTTAACTATTTAGATTCCTCCTGAACTTAGCTCCAGTTTATCCACATCTAAATGGTAGTAAGGCAAGTAAATAATGTTATGTGTATAGAACAAAGACTTGCCTTGGCATTCATTCCCTGGATAGCCTCACAGGCCTTAGCAGTTACGGGTTCAACGATGTCTCCCGGAACAGATGAAGCCCTAACTCCCGTACTTCAGAGCGTGCCCTCACTTACAAATAGGGTTGCGACAGATGTAACTAGTTATGATGGGTCACACTGCAGGAGGCAGGCCCCTAATCCACTGTGCCCAGTACCCAACGAGAGGACACGTGGGGAGAACACATGTGAACGGGACGGCGGGGATGGGGTGATGGGTCTACAAGGCAAGGAACGCCTGGGACTGCCAGCAAGAGACTCTCGTCCCAGCCCCCAGGGGGAGCCTGCTGCCCCAGTACCCTGATTTCAAACCTGCAGCCTCCAGAACCGCGAGACACTAAATGTCTTGTTGTTTTAAGTCACCAAGTTTGTGTACCTTCTCACGGCAGCCCTACGTATAGGTGTTTATATTAAATAACTAAAACCTATAATAAAGTTTGTCTTTTCAGAAAACCGAGAAACCTACTGAACAGCAGTTGTTACATTCCCTTGGACCAATCTCAAGACTAAAACTTCATGGTGAATTACTGTGAAGTTGTAAGAAAGTTTGAGCATATACTTAATGGTCTACAACTACACTTACACATCTGGATTTCAGTCATTTCTAGATTAACAGAAAATGAGCCTCACAGAGTTTCACCGTGAAAATAACTACAAGTTTCCCAGTGCCAAAACATGAATTATCACTAGAGCATCTTAAGAACCTAAAAAAAATAATAATTTTGTTTTTCCAAGCTCATAACAGAGAAACATCAAAGCTAAAGAAATACCCTAGTTTTGCAAAAGTATTTAAAAAATGCATGGGTATTAATTCCCTTCCCCACCCACATCTCAAGGCCCCAGCTCTCCTCTCCCACCCCACCAAAGGCCTTTTCTTGACCCATGGTTTAAACAATTCTACCACAGCTGTAACACACATATATTTAAAATTTATTCACCTAGAACATAAACACTGTAGGATTCTAGAACCAGAAAACAAACATTTAAACTCCTCTAAAAACTCAGTGTTTCTAGAAATCCTGTCTGTATGCTCTACAGACTATCTGTAATTCCTGTAGATTCGTATCTCTGGCTCTGACACCAGACTTGAAAATGACCCTCTGCACAGATGCTCCGCTCCATCACCCGGTCCAGCCAGCAGCCTGGGGGCCAGCAGGGAATGCCCACTGTCCAGTCTCAGATCTGAAGCAGCTGGAAATGCGGAGCTGGTCAGGCACAAGGGCGAAGGGTTGGGAATACTGTTCACCCAAGTGTATTCATCCATCCCGGAGAGAGAGAGAGAGAGAGTGTGTGTGTGTGTGTGTGTATAAGGGAATGACAGTGAATGGTTTATCTAGAAAGCCATGTCTAGACTGAAAAGACCCACAAATATGCCTGCCCTCCCACCCCCAAACATATATACATTGTGGTCTTCATCACTGCCCTTAATCAGCTTACCCCAGAATTTTGAAAACAAGGAATAACAAATTTAAAAAGTCCTTTTAAAGGAACTGGAAGCAAAAAATACCTGAACACACACTAGTTTTAAAATACCTGAGAACTGATTACAAAAAGGATGACCTTTCCTATTTAATGTAGTGATAAAAAGCATCTTAATCTAAGTATTACAAACAAAAAACATTTAATAACATCTTAAATAACAAACCTAAATTAGTAGAACCTACCAAAAGTCTGTTGCCATTTTTGATATGCATTTTTTTTCCTCAGACAACTGGCACCATGTTTGGTAGAACAAAAGGGTTTACACTGAAATAGACTACTACAGAGGATACCTTGGAAGTAAGTGTTAATATAGACTTGGAATGTTTAAAGAAACGCCCTCCCACCGAATACTTCTCCACCGAGTATTCCAATTCTCCCACCCATCCTTTACTGTCTCACAACAGTAACAAAAACTTTTATTTGCACCCAACTTAAATTCCTTCAAAAACCTTGTATTTTGCTCTGCACTTTGACAAGTTTATAATAGCAAGTACAAATCAATTATTTATACACACACACACGCACATATATATATATATGAATAATCTTTAAAGTTCATTTCTGATATGAATATAACTTCTCTGAAAGCCACCAAGGATCTCTGATTGAGCCATTAATACCGTGCCTTCCTGTACGCAAAGGAAGTAACAAGACACATCAACAGTCCTTGTTCAATGTCCTGGGCTCTCCTGCTGCCCCGCTCATGGTCCCTTCACTGCACGCCTGGCTCATGGCAGGCAGGGTTACTACCACTTAGAGCTCTGCACAACTGGGAAATGCCACGTAGCTCCCCTGTGGATAGCTCCCCCGGGAGTCTTGCTAGTACCTCAATGACCACATGCAGCATGGCATTCAAATATTAAGATGTTAAGAATGTTAGGATATTAAGGATCTGCAAACCTACTGCATGCCTGAGGCAAAGAAAAAAGGCTAAGGAATGAAGAGCCACGGGCTCACCTGCCAGGCTGGAAAACAGGCAATGCTGGGTATAATACAGACTTAGAAAGGCAATTCAGAAAAAAAACCAAGGAAGTGGAGGGGAAAAAAAGGTTCCAAAGTGACTAAGTATCTTGGGTCAAGAATACAAAAAATGAAATAAAAGGGGCCGGACGGAGAGCCCACAACTGCAGGGCAGGGCCCGTCCAGATCCCTCAGTCACCCCCGAGGTCAGGGGAGCCCCATGCGGCCTGCCCGCGGCAGAGCTGGCAGTCTGCTGGGGCACCACGGCTGCGTGCTGGGAAGTGAAAAGTGAAAATCCGTCTTTTAATGTGCTTTGGTTTAGACAATGTATAGACTTCAAAATGTTTTAACCGATAAGTGAGAAAAACTTAATACTGTGAAATATGCTTTTAACTTTCTTAAATAAAAGTCCAAGAAATTGACTGAAAGTATCTTTAAAAATATGCTGTTTTATTTTCTTAGTCATCTTTCTTAAGGTGGGTCTCACCTCTCCAATTAGACTGTCACCTGCCGCAGTGGGGCCCACAGTGACTCTGTCTTGACCGCAGCCCTTCACACAGCAACTCCCACCAGGTAACTGGTCACACATACTTGCTAATTAATGCTCTAAATTGTCTTCTCGTGTAGTAACACATAAAAATAATGTAACAAATAGAATAATGGGAATCTACCAGTGAAACCACTAGAAGTAAAGCCAGCTAAGACAGCAGATACAATTTTTAAAACCCTTTGATTTTGAAGCTCTTCAATAATCTATACATAACCTAAGGTTCAACAAGAACCGAAGATTCTTACAGCACTAAAAATTAAATATCTTAAGTATCTTATTCTAAACAAATGTGAAAAGTATACTGACGAGTAGTGCTTCTAAGACCTGTAATACTTAAATTTTAAAAGCAGCTAATCTACTGGCTTAGTTGATTTTTGTCATGATTTCGGGAGGAAAAAAAAAGCAGCCAAGGCCCCACCACTGCAGAATCAGCTCGCCCAGCCCTGCGTGTCCCCACGGGTCTCCTGTGAGCCAGGGCTTCCAGGGAAGGCTAACCGATGTGCAATGGTCTGATACACCGCCAAATGCTCAACACAAACAAAAATGTCTTGAAAGAAACTAAGTTTAGCCTTTATCAATTGAAACTTACCCAAAAAGTAGTTTGATACGCTATTTACCTCAGATAAAAATCATAACGTTAAGAATATGTATATGACCATCCATTCAAAAGGAAAATATTTTCAACTTTATTGCCAACAAAACAAGGAATTCTCAAAGTAAAACTGACAGCACATTTTTAAAATCCAACAGTATGATTTTCACCTGGATAAAAATCGAAAAGTCAAATTACTTTTTGTTTTACGCCCCATGACTCAATCATATTCTGATTACAGCTGGAAGACAGTGACATTGGCACAGAAAACTGAACCCTGGGCCAACAGGGATTCAGTGCCCGCTAGGAGCCCACAGAGTTGGCGGTCTGCTGTGGCAGAGGCTGCTTTTTTCCTCTGCCCTCATGCATGTTACCTTGGCACCAGACTTCTGCCCGCTTGTCTTCTTCTTACCTTGTCCTTTATACCTTGGTATCTGAGCATGAGAATAAAATGACATTTTACCAAAAAGTATAAATCTTTACAAAGAAACTAATCCATAACCAAACTAATAAAGTTTCCTATTAGAAAAGCTCTCAAGGGGGCACCTGGGTGGCTCAGTCAGTGAAGCGTCTGACTTAGCTCAGGTCATGATCTCAGGGTCCTGGGATCGAGTCCCGCATCGGGCTCCCTGCTCAGCGGAGAGTCTGCTTCTCCCTCTGCCTCTGCCTGCCACTCCCCCTGCTTATTCTCTCTCTCTGTCAAATAAATAAATAAAATCTTTAAAAAAAAAAAAAAAAAGAAAGAAAAGGTCTTAAGAATGGAAAACCTAATCAATATGTTCCTTTCTGAAACGCACATTTTTTTTCTCCTTCCTGAATTCTCTTCTCCTGCAGTGGTTCACCCTGCGTGTAACTACCATGCCTCGCAGTGACTGGGCCCGCGCCCCCCGCCCCGCCCCCCGGCAGCCTAGTGCAGAACCACACCTTGGCCGGCGCTCCACAGCAAAGCCAGGCCTTGCCTCCGGAGCAGCCTCCCCAAAGAGCGGCCCCGGCCTCGCCTTGCTCAGGAGCACACAAAGCGGGTTCCTGCAGGCCGGGCAGGACCCTCGGCTTGGCCACAACGTCCCACAGCCCCAGAGCCCCGAGTGCTCTCCATGGCACGCAGCCTGACAAGGTACCCTGAGAGCCCAAGATGATTCAAAGACCACTGAGAGAGAAAAGAGAGCTGGCAAGAAACAGGTGGGGAAAGCGCTGAAACCCCAAATCCACATCCTCAGAACTACAGGGAACTGCAGCTCACCTGCCAGCAAAAGGCCTCCTCTTGACACGAGTCAGCCACGGCCCTGCGGACACGGCCACTGCCCCACGGGCCTCCCCGCCGCACGGGGAGCCGACAGGAGGAGGTGAGCGCGAGGGGACAGCTGGAGGACAGCATACTGCTCTCCAAACCCACCTTGGTAACTACCGGCACTTCTCTGTATTTAAGGCAACATTTCCTGACTTAAAAGATTCTATCGTAATTCTTAAGATCTTGAAAATAAAATTTGTGTAGAGAAAGTATGTCAAAGACTTTAATCTGTTATCCTGAAGATACATCACATGTAGAAGGTTCATGTTGCTAATTTGCTTTACAAAATAATAACTGGCCAAAAAGAGAACTTCCAAACAGCTCAATTCTATAGGTACTGATATTGTGGAATAAGCATTAATTTTAACCCCTTCACAGCCAGACATGTTCACAGAAAGCAAAGCTTTTTTACCAAGGCTCCTATATCTGACAATTCATTTAAAGGGACTTTTTAAATTTACTCACAACCTTGCTCCCTCTGTAACCATGGTGACAGCCTCCCATGAGCATCAAGGGAAAGCCCTCCCCACAGTGAAGGCTAACCAGATCTCAGAGAGAAGGGACACCTACAAACAGCATGATGGTCTCTTCCCTCGGCTGCAAATAAAGCGTAAAATCCTTTGATTTCCAAATTGAAAAAAATGAAAAGGAGCAACACCATAAAGACCCAGCGACAAAACAACAGGGACCACTCACTGGTGTCTGAGCCCAGGCATCTGAAAGAGAGAGAAACCCTCTAGAAGCCACCTAGTTGAAGAGGTACCGCTGTGCCCACAAGTCAGTGCAACACCATCGTGCCCCAAGGCACCACCCGCATCCTGCAGAATGGGAGTCACAGCAGCCGTCACGGCACAACCTGACCCAAACCCGTCCTTGGGTACAACCGGTTGGTTGTACCAACACACAGGGCGCTGCAACCAGTCCCGAGACAACATATCCCCTAACGATCACCGTTCCTGTGATCCTGGACTTGAAATTCCAGTGTTCCACTCAGCATTTTTCTCCAGTATGCCAAATTCCGGCAATCAGACAGCCTTAACTTTAACAACCCATAAACCACACACACACATACATACACACACACACACACACGGCACATGTATTTTCTTATAAATCCTCAAAATAGCTCATTAATATAAAAAAACCACTATAATTTACAATTCTAAACTGGTCATCCATCTACAATATTCAACACCACAATATTCTGGAACAACAGTCTGGAACCTAGTATCCTCAAGCTAGGGATTTATAAATGAAAAATAAATCCTCTTGTCAACTGAGGAAGAAAATTTTCAAAGTACCAAACGAGTCCAAATATCTCACAATTCTGTGATTCAGCAGTGCATTCCTTTCTATGACACAAAATTCAAAAAAACTACCAACAAACTGAAATAATTGTTATAAATATATGCTTCATTAAGGGGAGAAAAGCAATTTCAAGAAACTACACAGCATTTTCATTACAAAACAAAACCTGGAACAAGGAGGACGAGGGTGAGAAAAGCAGAGCCCCGTGGAGTCTGAGCGCAGAAGTCCTCGTACCCGCGGCCTACTCACCTTACTGGCACTGCTGTGAGCACTTGTTTTGCCTTCTGGTGACTTCGGTGGAGAATGTACATCAGATAGATCTAGTGCACCCTAAAATATTTCACAGTTTAAGATTAAAGCATAGTTTAAAATAAAACATAAATACACTATTAAGCCTCAACAGCATTTTAGCATTGAAAACCACTACACAATACTGATGTTTTTAACTCTTTCTAAATTATGTAAATATTCTCACTAGATTTTCCCCAATTTTATTCAAACAAAAACAAAACAAAACACACTTAGATTCTAATTACCTACGTATTTGACCCAGTCACCTTGAACAGGCCGCTCAGTCGCAGGGTCAAGGTGCCCAGACGAAGCCCTCGCTCAGGACCCGGCGGTCCGCACCAGCCCTGTCCTGTGATTCGTACACATCTACTCCTTCACCCTCGCCAGACTCGCGGCCTCCTTCACTCTGTCTCCAGAACATCAAACAGCGGCTGTGTCGGAAAGCACGTCCCCCTTTTCAAAGGACCACACTCCCCTTCCTCCTCTGCACGCTCATGCCACTCTCTCATCTCTTCGAGCACGGGGGCTTGTCTGGCCACGCCACCGAACTGCACGGCCACCAGACCGCACCGCACCAGGCTGCACCGCGCCGCATGGGACCGAACCGCAACGCAGAGCCACCGCAGGGCACGGCAGCATCACAAACCCACCACGTTCAGGGCACCCGCTGGCCACTTCTCAGCGCTATGCTAAACGCATAGTGAATGGAATGGAATGGAAGTGACCTAAAATTCATCCACTACATCATTAGCAGCTCTGTGCACTGTGTGCATATTAAATATTGGTTATTTTGCTTTAAAAATCCTACTGATGTCTACAGCTCTTTAAATACGACAATGTGCTGCTCGTCATACCTTCTGCTCCTCCCTCGAGCAGCGTGACTTCTGGTATGGCATCATCTTCTCCCAGGCAGAAAACCTCATTTCACCTTTGCAAATTTTTCTTCTTCCCATATTACCCTCTGAGACCCCAACCCTCTGCCGTAATATTAATTTACCAAGTCTTTTTTTTTTTTTTAAAGATTTTATTTATTTATTTGAGAGAGAGAGACAGAGAGAGAGAGAGCACATGAGAGGGGGGAGGGTCAGAGGGAGAAGCAGACTCCCCGCTGAGCAGGGAGTAATTTACCAAGTCTTATTGCTTCTTCCTTTAAAGGGGAATCTTTATCTGCCCATTTGCTTCTGCATTTACTTCCAAAATCATTCCTGTCTAAATTTGCCTTCTAGTGGATTTCACTTCTCCCAGTCATGAAACTTCTCCCAATTTCACCATCTAACCTTCACAAATTCATCTTCCAAACAAGTACTTCCTCTGTACAAAAGTCTGCAAAAGCTTCCCACTGACCTTGAACACATTATCTGTGAAGAATCCCCGTTGGGGGCACTTGGGTGGCTCAGTGGCTGAGCGTCTAACTCTTGGTTTCGGCTCAGGTCATGATCTCAGGGTCATGGGATCTAGCCCCTTGTCAGGGCTCTGCACTCAGCGGGGAGTCTGCTTCAGATACTTTCTCCCTCTGCCCCTCCCCACCATGTGTGCTTTCTCTAAAATAAATAAATCTTTAAAAAAAAAAAAAAAGAAGAAGAAGAATCCCTGTTGGGTTGGACCCTGCAAAGGATACAAAGGTGAGCCCAAGTCCTTGTCCCCAGCCAAGGGATGACGTGGGGAGGGACGGGCAACAGCAGGGGGCTGCCACACCCACGCAGAGCCAGGCACTCAGTTACAACAGCTGCCAGCAGAGAGAGAGGAAGAACAAGAAGAAACATCCCAGAAGGCAGAGTGGAAGAGAGACCGTGAATGACAACATTCCACAGCTGGGTATGGGGATGATGCACCATTTTAGGTGGAGAGCAGATGAGGAAAAGGCAAGAAAGCAAAAGCCACTTTCAAGTATAAGCAAGTCTGGCTGAAGCACAAGGTTTCACGTTTCAAATAAAGGCATAAGGCTAGAAAGATGAGTAGGCACCGCATCACGCAGGATCTTAACATCAAGGCTGAGGAATCTGGAAACTATCTAGTTGCCATTACGCAGTGATTGCAATTTTTAAAGTGGAAAGGAACAGATAAAAGGCTGAACCTTAAAATGAAGTCAACAAGCATGAAGGACACAGAGTGACTGCTGGCCGTGCCCGCAGGGGTGCTGGGAAGCAGGACCGGAGTGACTGCAAGGTGCTCACGGGCAGGGAGGGGGCTCACCCGGGGCAGCGCGGCAAACAACCAAGTGCTGGGATTCTCCACGCTGGGGAACATCCAACACCCTGCAAAATCAACTCAAAGTCACGGTAAAGGACGTGGGGCATAGCAACCTGATTCTTAAGGTGGTCTGAAAATGCACTTTTGGCAAAAGCATCACTAACGGAGTTCAATGGGCTGAATCCACAGCTAATTTTCTTCTCCAGCATCAGACGTCAAAGGTTAATAAAACCTAAAGAAAGGTGTCCTCTCAAAGTTATAAACACTAGTGAAGATGGAAAAGCCAAAATGGACACCTGTGAGTTCCCTATTTTAAATATGAATTTGACCACTAATTTATGTGTGTATACACATACACACAACCAATTAAAAGGACATACCCCAATATTCAGAGGAGAAAAGTAGCAAAGAGTGGGTATTTCATAATGGTTTCAAACTTTAAAGAAGTAAAACAATGACTTCTTGAAGCTATAAAAATCTTCTCCTGTGTCCGTTTGACAGAAACCCAGCTCTGAAACAGGGTAAACTGACTGGGGAGGCTTCGGATCCACCAGTCAGAAAGACATATAAAGAATACGTTTATTGAAAGTCAAACAGAGAAAGACATGTATCATGTGATCTCACTGATATGAGGAATTCTTAATTGCAGGAAACAAACTGAGGGTTGCTGGAGTGGGGGGTGGGGTGGGAGGGATGGGGTGACTGGGTGATGGACACTGGGGAGGGTATGTGCTCTGGTAAGCGCTGTGAATTGTGCAAGACTGTTGAATCTCAGATCTGTACCTCTGAAACAAATAATGCAATATATGTTAAGAAAAAAAAAAGAAGAAGAAGGTAGCGGGAGGGGAAGAATGAAGTGGGGGAAATCGGAGGGGTAGACGAACCATGAGAGACGATGGACTCTGAAAAACAAACTGAGGGTTCTAGAGGGGACGGGGGTGGGAGGATGGGTTAGCCTGGTGGTGGGTATTGAGGAGGGCACATTCTGCGTGGAGCACTGGGTGTTATGCACAAACAATGAATCATGGAACACTTCATCTAAAACTAATGATGTAATGTATGGGGATTAGCATAAGAATAAAAAATTAAAAATTAAAAAAAAAGAAAAAAAACATTTGGGTGATTAAATTACCATTAAATTACCATTATATCAAAAAAAAAAAAAAAGCGTATGGGTTCCATGCTTCCTTAAAACCAGCTTTACTGAGATAGAATTGGCATAAGCGGGTGCAAACTTAAGCTGCATAGGATTTGATATACGGTATATATTGTGCAATGATCAGCACAATAAACTTAGTTAACATAAAAAAAAAAAAAAAAAAAAGAATACGTTTATTGAGTTTTCACTTTCAGATCAACCCAACTAGACAAGAAACCTCTTACTGGGCCTCAGTTTGAGGCAGACGCCCCGGTTAGCAGCAAACGGAGTTTCCCAGTAACCAAGCTTGCTTTCTTCCATCGTGCTGCTGGTACAGACGGGAGAGAGACTCCTTCCTGACAGAAAGCCTGAACCGAGGGCACAGAGAGGCAGCTCCTTGGATTGAAACCGAGGAGTCACAGAAGCACAATCAACACGGACACAGAAATCTGGAGCAAGAACTGGAACTGGGTGGTTATCTGGGAGGACACATATTTTTCACACTTTGTTAGAGTGAAGTCTGTTTTTTCACACAGGATTCAAATGTGTTCGTGAGTTAACAAGGGGTATGTGTGGGGAAGAGCTGGAGATTCTGGTTTCACGCTGGGGAAAGGACTGAGCTGGACACAAGGAGCCATCAAACAGTAATGAGAATAGAACCACCAACGATGATGATGAAGGCAAAGACTCGCAGATCCCTGCATGCGAAGCACGGTTGCACAAGCTACCCTGACTCCCCTCGGTTCTCACCACCACCCGCAAAGCTGTTACTTCCATCGTCCCCATTTCGTGAGTGAGGAACCTAAAGCACGTGGAGGTTAAGTGTCTTCAGAGAGTCACACACAGGACACGGCAGAGCTGGGATGTGACCCCAAGCATCCTAGCTCAGAGCCCACGCTCGTGCTCGTGAGCTCAGGGACAGCACACCAGAGAACGGGGGCCACCAGCACCTCAGAGAGCTGAACCCAAGAGCTGCTGCAGCACCCCCGCCCCCGCCATGCCCCACTTTCCGCTGCAGGGCCCCCTTCTCACCCCAGCGCCCCACCCCTGCTGCAGCATACCCCACCCCTGCTTCCCACTCCAGCGCCCCGCCCCAGTGCCCCACCCCAGCTCCCAGCCGCGGCACCCCACTCCTGGCCCCAGCTCCCCGTAGCCGCCTTAGAACAGCTTCCCAGTCCTCTCCTCTACTCTCACATTAAGACTGAGTTTAACAAAATTTCCACTTGAAAATTTCCACTTGAAAAACCCTTTAACTAAAACCAATTTGACTCCTAAAATGTGTGGTACTAACCATTTACTGTACACTCCCTCTATTATCATAAGCTATCACTTACACGTCCATTTCCTTATGGGAACACATTTTATCTTTAATAACTCTCAATTCTTCTAGTCCAGGAAACTGTTTTATCTTTTCATTCAAAGCACCTGTTTGTTATGCCCTATATGCAACAGGTGCTCAGTCAGGCTCTCCTGATGTTCAAAGATTCTAATACAAAACACGCTCTGAGGCTCTCCACACAGAGCACAGCAAGTGCACAACCCTCCACATTCTTACTTATAAACCAGTGACTAAAAGCACACATTTAACCGGGTGTCTGAGACAGCTACCACATGGTCCACGTCTGTGAAACGGTATCTCTCTGTGAAACTAACGTTTGTAACTAATAACTAAGAATCAGACTTAATCTCATTAGCAGATCTCTAAAAAGGAGTAAGAAAAGCAGTAGCTAATCAAGAAAGCAGAAGTTTGAAAATGTTTAGAAACTAAGCACAATCAATAGCTTAAACAGCTTTAAGTCTATTTTTAAAAAGCCCTCAAGTTCAAAAAATTATTAAGTAGCCTCTAATTCAGCCCTGTTCTGTTTAAAGTGGTAACAAGAGTACGACTAAGGAGCTGAGTGTTCTCTGCACTTGACAAGCACTAACCCGTGCCTCAGGCCTCACAATGGCCACGAGGCCCCGCTCTCCCGATGCCTCTCCCCCGATGCCGCACAGGGGGAGCCGGGGAGGGGCCTGCACGTCCGAAGCCAGGCAGCCAGTGGAGGAGCGCGGCTGGTTCCACACAGCCGGACCCCTGACCCCGACGCCCGAGTGCCCATCTGCAGAACAGGCGCGGCACCAGACTCAGCTGCCGCGTCTCCAATTTTCATCAAAATGTGCCTTTATGTGATCTGACTGTGTTTTGTTTTGTTTTTAAGGAATAGCTTCTTTCCATTTAAACTTTGATGCACTATGTATGCAAAACTCTGCATGGCTACACTGAGCAGCCAATAATTAAAATAGAAAAAGATAACAGAGGCTAGAATTATACTTACCTCCCCATTGGTTGGCCCTTTTCCTTTCTGTTGACAACGTCTGATCACTTCTAATAATAAAGGTCCACCCACAGTACCTTCTGCTTCAATAATACCTAGATCTCGGGCTAAATTCTCT
Source organism: Neomonachus schauinslandi (assembly GCF_002201575.2). NCBI lineage: Eukaryota > Metazoa > Chordata > Mammalia > Carnivora > Phocidae > Neomonachus > Neomonachus schauinslandi. Next base: position 2,494,176 of record NC_058410.1, read on the forward strand.
CGACCTTCAAGACCTTGAAACTAGAGAAGAGGTAAGATAGAACAAGATATAAATGCTGAGAAGTATGCAAATTATTTTCAGAGATTAAAGAAAAATATTTTGGGGACTTAAAGATCTCTCTAAACACAGAGAGATCATTTTTATAATGAATAAAATGCCCATTTAAAAAATTATATATTTCTTTTAACCAAGTCTCTACATCCAAAAATGGATGTATCTGACATCAGAACAAATTAATTTGACAAAACACTCCTTTCAAAGTTCTACGAAGCAGCATGGGTACCAGCTATCTACAGCTCACATGGCTTTTAAGAAAAAGATAATCAACTACAAAAAATAATCTATATGCAAGACCCTATAAAGTGTCAAATGTTGTTAAGTTTCAGGTTATAATGAACTCATTTGTACCAAGGATGGTTTCAAAGAATAGATGTAAAAAATTCATGACTCTTACTGTGCTGGTTTCAGGCTGAAAAACGGCCAAGGTGAAGTCAAGATTGAAAAACTGGAGAAACTCTGCAACAAGACTAGCCACCAGCCGGCCTGCGAAACGTGAGAGGCGGTGAGCACACCTGTGAGATCCCTGAAGCCCCCTTCACTAACACCACGGAGTAAGATTAATTAACTGAAGAAAAGAGGTTTCTAAATATAAATTATAAATTTATCTTTGAAGAACACCAGTAATGCAAATCTGAGTCCCGTGTTTTCATTAGGATCATCAGTTTGAAGCTAACTATTAATAAAACAACATAACATTTCAAAATGGATTAGAATATTTTGCTTCTTACGTAAAATTGGTTTTAACCAATTTCCCATGACCAAAAATATTCAAAACAACTTAACAGTTGTACAATAAAATATGATTTTAAAAGGAGAACCTATAAGAATCACAGACTTCAAAAAATGTCTGAAACTCCTTGAGGCGCCTGGGTGGCTCAATTGGTTAAGTGTCTGCCTTTGGCTCCAGGTCATAATCTCAGGGTCCTGGAATCGAGCTCTGGGTCAGGCTCCCTGCCTCAGGGAGGGGAGTCTGCTTCTCTCTCTCCCTCTGTCACCCCACCCCCCCTCATGTGCTCTCTCTCTCTCTCTCTCAAATAAATAAAATCTTAAAAAAAAAAAACAAAAAACTGAAACTCCTCATCTCTCCTAAATAGAGTCAACATTTGAAAATTCGGAGACAGACAAAATAAACAAGAACAAACTGAACATCTTACCATCTTTCGTATTTAAAAACTTTCTCAGGCTCTCATTGACTAGAGGAGTTTTGTTCTGTTAAAAAATGAAATATTATGTCATGCATTTATCCTAAAAACAACTACAAAATGTGGTTTAAAGTTTAATTTTTTGGCAGAGATATAAGTAAAATACGGTCACTCATAAAATTACGGTTAAACCCACTCCACAACTATTGATTACTAAAGGAATTCTTTCATGCTATTTAATATCTCAAAGCTAATAAAATGAAACCACACATGAGAATTTGTATTTATTTTTAATTTTTAAATATGCCACAAATTGTTTATTAAACTACTTTAGAAGCTAGATCTTCAGATACTCATGTGAAATGGCAATACATTTACTTACAAAAACAACTGTTTATTATTCTAAGTACATGTTGACATTTTGTCATCATAGATATCTACCATTTATAGCATGCTTACTGTGAGCAAGGACTCAAATTACACACTTGTTATTAGCAGCTCATCAGCAGTATGTGACATGATTTTGTGTAGTGCATAGGCCAACTTATTTTTGCCATTAGACGTTTATTTGAATAAATACAGAAAAAACACTTCTAGCTCACTCAAGCTTCTTTAAGCAGACTGAATGAATTATAGGTGTAACGACAGTCTCATATTCTACTGATGGAATTATAAATGGTGCAATCACTTTGGAAAGTAGTCCAGTAAAGTTTTAAAGAGTTAGTACCCCTACCATATGACCCATCTGTAGGCATTTTCTCAAAATAAAAGCACAGATCCGAGCCAAGACATGTACTTGAATGTTCACAGAAGCCCTATTTATAATACTAGAAACTGGAAACAAGCCAAATGCTCATCAACAGATGAATGACTAAACAAACTGTCACATATCCATACAATAGACACTACACAGGGAAAGGCAGAATGAACCATTAATACAAAGGACAATATGAACAAATCTCAAATGCATTATGCTGAATGAATGCAGCCAGATCAAAGAAGAAAAGAGAGTCTGTGCGGTAGGATCCCACATGTATGGCTCTTAAATACATGGGTGGCCCTGGGGTGTGTGGTGGGGGAGGGTGGTACAAAGGGGCTTGAAAAAGCTTTCAAGGGTCAAGGATATGTGCACTATCTTGACTGTTTCAAGGTTGCATAAATGTGTTAAAATGTAACACACCATACATTTAAGTATATTGAATTTACTGCAGGTCAATTGCACCTCAATAAAGTTTTTTAAAAAACCCAAAAAAGACAAGGAAGGCAAAGATCACAAAGGTCCTTAGTAGGTTGGTCTAGGAAATTTTAAGACACTGAGTCAACTGAAATATTTAAAGAAAATGGAGGAACAAGAGCAGATGTGTATTATAAACAGCCAAGCTAGGAGCACTGCAGAAAAAGGACTTCAGGAAGATGGTGAGGGACAAAAGCAAAAGGGAGACTGGAGAGAAGAAAGGGGTAAAGCAACCTGCAAAATAAATAGCTCAGCATAGAGTAAGAGGGCAGCAGAGAACCTCCTTAGACATCTCAGCTACAGAGCTGCCAGACAGAACCAGGCGAGCGAATGGATGCAGAGAAAGAGGAGCAAGGTCCAGGCAACTCTCCGATTTCTTGCTTAGATAAAAAGCAGTCCCCATAAGCAAGATCAGTGCAGCAGGCAGGGTCACATATGGGTCTGAAGCTCACGATATGGATCAAGGATATAGGGCTGAAGTTACTGGTATAATTAAGGTCATCCAGGGAGAGAGCACAGAATGAGAGCTACTGGAAAATACACCAAGGATTTAAGTCAGGTGTAGAGGAAAAAGATCACGCTAAAGAAACCAAGGAGTGCTCAAAAGGAAAAAAGAAGAGAACAGAAAAAAGTCCCAAAACTCAAGGGAGATTTTCAGGAAGGAAGGGAAGAATTAAGAATGTCAAATGCCACAAAGAACAACTAAGTTAGAACTAACACAGGTAAGAACTAAAATATACTCAATATAAAGAGATTCTTCTTGACCCCAGCAAAGGGAAGTCCTTAGATGTAGAAGATTTAAGGCGAACTTAAGTGGATTTAAGATGTTAATGTATTAAAGGGTGCCTGGAACATAAGAAATAAGACATACACATTCTTTCAAAATTCGACTGTGAGGGGAAGAAATTGAGTGGTATTAAAAGGAGAACATGAGTTAAGGAAAACAGTTTTCTCCTTGAGAGAGATACAAACATGTTTCTATGCTCAAGAGAAGAACCAACAGCAAGGGAGAGGCCAAAGACACAGCAAATCGTTGAGGAGCTGAGAGTACCTGGAAGGCAAAACCCAGAGAAAGTGACTATTCTTGGACAAGACAGAGAATCCTCCACCAAAGCAGGAAGGAAGGGGTAGAGGTACATACAGATGCAGGGCAGCTTTTTCTGAGCTGAGTGACAGATCTGCAGGGGAAGACACAGAAAGTCAGGACCTGATGCCCCTATAGCCAGCTGCTAAGAGTGCAGCAAACAGGAGAGGTGGAAGGCTAGAGTGCAGCTAAGTGAGAGTTCTGAGTAAAGAGGACTCCCGGCCCGCTCAGACCCGCGCTGAGGCACGCACCCGCCAGCTAGTCACAGCAGCAGCCCAGTGCTGGGTGACTGCTCTAGGACGGACACGGCAAAAGCAGGGAGGGGAGTTAGGTTGCTCAATTAAATGACGTTTGCGGTTTTTCCCAGAGCAAGTATGGCTGGAAGGCAAGGAAGCTGGGGTTTCTTAAACATGGACCATAGAGTCCAGACAAGTCAAGAACAGAGGGCAGCCGAGAGAAAACTGACACCTGGACAAACACAGAAGAGCCAAGAATTGAAGCACTTCATGAAGTTAAAGAGGAGCAGACACCTAAGTCTAAAGTGAGGAGGAGATTAGACGGATTTGTCACAGGAGCAAGGTGAAGACCCTGATTATGGAGTAATTCTTGCTGACAAGTTCCAGGATATTTATTCAGAGTGGTGGGAAGACTTGAGGTAGAGAAAAAAAACTATATGCACTTACATAAAGAAGTGGTTGGACCTTTGACAGTGACAAAGAGCACATGATTTTAAAATAACTGGGTGGTCAGATAGTTGAGAAAAGTTACATACTATATTCCCCCACCTGTGGGCATTCACAATATATACATACTGACATATTACAGGTTCTGCAGGATCCTGCAGCAAACTCATTGACAATGGAGCCCTTTCTTCACGGAGCTCCTCTGACCTTGTTTTTCAGATTTCCCCTATGGAAAGGCATCTGCACCACCAAAGATTTACTACTGGCCCCAGACTTACTATTGTACCTTGACTTTCTTTAGGCTACTCCAAAATTCTAAAATATAGACAAAAAGAGAGTAAGGTTGCCTCTCTTCCAATAGTAAAAAAATGTAATCCTTAGTACTTCAAAATCATCCTTGGCTACACCCTGACGTATGTAGTATTTTAGAATAACGTTTAAGTCATTAGAAATTAAACATAAACGAATACGGTAATGTTAAAATCTGTCGATTTCATACCTCTACTTTTTCTTGCTCTTCTAGTGCTAAAAACACAGCTGCTCGGAGTTCAGCCTTTTTTTAAAAAACAAGGGTAAAGGGACAAAAATTGTTTCAAGGCAATTTTCATGACAAGAGGTGTATACAACGTAAGTCCCACAGGCACCATCCCCACCATCTAAAAGCCAAAAAGCGAAAACTAACGAGACAGCAACGCCTAGCGGGCAGGTGCAGAGAGGTCAGGATGCACCGCGAGACGCCCTCCCGCAGAAAGCCCCCGCTCCCCGCCCGGCCCGCTCCCAGCGCCCGCCCCGGCCGCTCAGCCCCGCTTTCGCGGCCGCGACGCCACGCCAGCCACCGCCCGGCAGCTGCGGCGCGAGCCGGCCTCCCGTCCCGCACGCCGCGAGCGCACCCTCGGCCTCCGCGCGGCCCGCCCCCCGAGACCCGGCCCGGCTCCGCAAGGAGCCGCCCCCCGCCCGCGGCCCAGACGCGACCCCGCGCGACCCTTTGTGACGCCCGCCGTCCGCACAGGCCCTGCGGCCCGCGGGCGCAGCCGGCGTCCCCGCGGCCCGGCCCGCTCCACCTTGATGCGGTTCAGGACCCCGCTGTTCTCCAGCGTCTGCACCAGCAGGTCTCGCAGCTCCGTGTCCTCCTCCGGCACCACCGCGGCCGCCGTCGCCGCCATCTTGCTTCTCCAAGACAACCGCCCAAGCCGCGCCAACGGCCAACGGCCGCCGCAGATTCCGCACGCCGCGCGGCGACGCGGCCGAGACCACGCCCCCCCGCCCCGGCGCGAAGCCCGCCCTCGCGTCGGGGGCGGGGCCGAGGGGAAACGCAGAGGGGCGGGGCCCCGGTGTCCGTGGAGGGCGTGGCCTGCGGCGGGGGCGGGGCCGTGTGTCTGTGGCTGGCCTCTGCTGACTGCGAGCTTCCAGGGCGGTGGTGAGAGTGGCCACGCAGCACTGCGGTGCCTCGTCATTAAAATCGTATTGCATCGCACGCATAAATAAATTGTGTGCTGTGAACGTTAGACGCGTTCGCACAGGTTGAAAGGGACGCCCTAGGGCGCCTGGGTGGCTCAGTCGGTTAAGCGACTGCCTTCGGCTCAGGTCATGATCCTGGAGTCCCGGGATCGAGTCCCGCATCGGGCTCCCTGCTCGGTAGGGAGTCTGCTTCTCCCTCTGACCCTCCCCCTCTCATGCTCTCTCTATCTCATTCTCTCTCTCAAATAAATAAATAAAATCTTTAAAAAAAAAAAAAAGAAAAGAAAGGGACGCCCTGTCCTGCTCAGCTAGCCCCGGGCGGGACGGGGCGGGACGGGGCGGGACGGGGCGGGACCGGGCAGGCGGAGGATTTGTGTCCGCGGGCCGCGCGGGATACCCGGGCAGGCACGCTGCAGCTGGGAAAGTCCTGATGTGGGCCTCGTTTCCGCCGTGCTGCCGAAATGTGTGCACATACACGCGGGTGTGTGTGTGTGCGCACCGCTCACCGCGCTAGAGCCTGCACACACAGGCATGCATGCGTATATGTAAATGTGCGCATCAAGAGAGAGCCTGTGCAGACATGCGTGTGTGTGCACGCGCTCACCGAGAGACAGCCTGTACACGCATGCGTGTGTGCGCACACGCTCACCGAGAGAGCCCGTACGTACGTGCGTGCGTGCGCGTGCGCGTGTGTGTGTGCACGCGCTCACACAGAGCCCCGGGAGCATGTACTGGGTACGCCTGAAGTGGGTAGAGGGAGCTTTCCTACTCACTGTCAGTTACAGGAACAGTTACAGTCAGTTACAGATCTCAGGAGAATAGAGGTCCACAGGACCGAATCATCAATTACAGGCCCCAACAAGGAAAACCGTACACTGCACCTCCTACAAAAAATCCACCACAGCTGCAATTCAGCCAATGAGAAATCATCCCCACCCTGAACTCTCCCTTTTCTCCAACTTTGGTTCAAAACAACCCCTTCCAATTTCCTCCTTCTCCATAAAATAATGTTCCTCTCCTTTGTTTGGGGGACTTGCCCATGGTTTTGCCATAGCTTGCATGTCCTAAATTGCAGTTCTCTGTTATTCCCAAATAAACCCATTTTTGATGGTAAAAAAAAAAACTGACTTCTATTTTTGATGTTAACAATACATGGGTGTGTGTGTGACCATGTGCACACAGAAAGCATGCATGTTTACACTGGAGTACAATGCAGATTACATATGGATGTGCAACATGCTATTGTACTCTTCTTTACACTCCGCGTGTTTCCTTAGTTTTGCAGTAACATGCTGGGAAAGTGAGGGAACCCCAAAGTATGAGGAAGCTAATTAAGAAAAAGTGCAGATTCTGGAACCCTACCCTAGGCACCCTCCCTGGGTCTGCAGTAGGTCCTAGGAATCTTTTTAAAACCCCAGGTGACCATAATGCCAGTGGTGGGGGAGGGGTCTGCAGATAGCTGTGTAAAGGAAGAAAGCAGAAGTGGAGATTTTCCGCCTCACCAGGCTCTTCTCCCCACTAGCAGCATCTGTTAAAATTGGTATATGTCTTTCCAGACAACCTTATATAGAAATCTGTTCCATACACCCGTAGTTCTCCCCTTGCATAATTTGCATCCTAGGCTTACTTTTTAATTTACCAAATTCACTTAACAAATCCTGACCACCTTTTGATATTTGTACACACAGATTCTACCTCCTCTTTAACTCCTGTGTAGTATTCTGTTGAGGGGTACTCCAAATACGAGTTTTTGTAATTGCATTAGGGTTTGTTTGCATCGGTTCTGTTTGTTGTGCAAGTAGTGCATACTGATGGTTAAAAATCCGAACAAAATGGGGCGCCTGGGTGGCTCAGTCGTTAAGCGTCTGCCTTCAGCTCAGGTCATGATCTCAGGGTCCTGGGATCGAGTCCCGCATCGGGCTCCCTGCTCGGCGGGAAGCCTGCTTCTCCCTCTCCCACTCCCCCGGCTTGTGTTCCTTCTCTCGCTGTGTTTCTCTCTGTCAAATAAAATCTTTAAAAAAAAAAAAATCTGAACAAAATGCACTTGTGATGAGCATCGGGTGATGTATGGAAGTGTTGAATCACTATGTTGTACACCTGAAACTAAGACAACACTGTATGTTAACCAACTGGAATTAAAATAAAAATTTTTTTTAATCTGTTGTCCTAACACTCAGACTATTTATCATTAAGTATTTATAAAATATTTTTGAGGAATCTATCAAAATAATCCAAACAAAATGGGAAAATATTAAAAGAAAATAACGGTGTCCACATCTTTCCTGCTCACCTACCCCTCACCCAGTCCCACACTCTAGACCCACCCACCATTAAGTTTGTTTTCGTTCTTCTGCTTCTTTTCATTATAACTCTGAATGTTATACTCCCACATCTTCACTCATCAACCATGAACGGTGCCTTCCAAAGAATGAAAATTTATCATCCAACTTCTATTTCTTAAAATTATGTTACTTTTAATTTTACTGGTGAGGATTTTGTGACTTTCAATTGTCTATCTGTATCATCATTTATCCATTCTACACATCAGCTATGCCTTTGAAATGGACTTTTTCCTGTACCATGGGCCCACCTCCAACTGCCAGCACCTGAGATGATTTGCCTGCTGGCTTTTCTGGCCACCGGAGCCTGCTCTGTCTGCGTTTGGGGAAGGCCTGAAGCGCCAGGGAAACACCCTCTCCTGAGGGCACCTCAGGCCACGAGTGCATGAGGACGCCCGCCCAGCTCGCTCCCCAGTGGGACGGGGTTCTCTGCTAGCCTCCATGGTTCAGGTCTGAGTTCCCGTTACCTGGAAATCTACTGGATAGCGCAGCCTTTACTGGTTTCCTACCTGCCCTGTCCCATTGCCCCCACTCCCCCTCCCCTGTTTCCCAGGCCTCCCCCTCGAATACACTGTCCACACTCAAATCCTTATCTCGTGGTCTACTTCTGGGGCACTCGAAGCAAGACAGTCAGTCCAGACTCATTCCCCAGGGATGAGGCTCTGGAACTGGATGGCCCACCAGCCAGATGGCAGCAAGGAGCCACTGCCCCTGTACGTGGGGTGGCCACAATCCCGGCACGCAGCGCAGCAGCTTGCTGGGAGGACTAAGCAGGGGAGGATGCGCGGAAGGGGGGCGCTAGCTTGGGCCATCTCTCTAGCATCAGAGATGAGCACAGTGGCCATTTTAAAGATTCTGGAGTCAGGTTTTTTTGTTTGTTTGTGTTTTAAGGAAGAAGATGACAGGTTCAAGTCAGCCAACTCGCAACCTAGGGCATGGTGTAGAAACCACTCTTATGAGCCAGAAACTCCCAGGATACCACATCTGCAGCTAGAAATCCCCCACAATGTGAAACTCTATGGAGATGAGCAAATGTTACAAATTAGGGTTCTTTTTTTTAACAGAGGGCCAGTTAAGTATTTACTAGCACACCTTTGCATTCACTAGGCTTCCTGAACCCGAGGATTTATACTGTTGGTTCATTCGCAAACCCTCTAGACCTCTCTAAGCTTCAGACCCCTTAGCTGTGAAGTATTCACCTATCTCACAGAGTTTTGTAATATAAAATAAGGCAGTTTGCTGGAAATCACATCTATTTCCTGATATCAAGAAAAGACTTAATGAAAAGTTGGCTTCTGAGATTGGCCTTAAGGAGAGCCATTAAATCAGAAATAAAGGTCATTCCAACTATGAAAGTGAACATGAGTAAGAGAAGGGGCTGGGAAGTAGGGCCCACGTTGGCAAATGCAGGATCTGATCTGTCAGAATCAGCACACATGAGGGAAAATGGGAGGAAATGACTATCCGTAGACTTCAGGTGGGGGAAAGCCAAGAGCTGCAGGCAAGGGAAACTGAGGAATGGAACCGAAGTTCGTATCAGTGGCAGAAGCACAGGGGGAGCGGGTTCCACACAGATAATGGTGGGTTATTTGGGGAAGGAAGATGAACCTAGGTTTGGATATCTGGAAGGCAGTATGAAACTCACTTGTCAGCACCTGACGTTGAACCCTGGCTGTGGAAGGTGGTAAGACAAGGTCAGGTTCCTTCAGTCAAGGAGCTGGCAGGCACAGACATCCAGAGAGATGACAAACTCTCCTGACCCCTATGAAGACTCGGATGAGGGCTCTGTCGGGGAGAGGGCAGTGTTGGCTTCCCCAAGCAGGCAGCACTCAGGGCACTCACGGTGAGACACAACAGGATTACACCAGGAGGGTCCCTGAGGGGCCTTCCAGTTGGACGGAGCCAAACAGACCAGAACACCAGGGCCCAGAGTGCAGGGTGGTATCAGGGAGAGCAGGGGGGTGGCCAGGCTGCAGGGAGGGAGGGGGGAGGCCAGGGTGGAAGGAGGGCAGCGGGGAGGCCAGGCTGGAGGGAGGGAGGGGGAGACCAGGCTGGAGGGAGGGCAGGGGGGAGGCCAGGCTGGAGGTAGAAGTCACTGGGTAACCAAAGGCTTCATCCACCCACAAAATGGGCTCAACTTCTATCTTGAGGGTACGAAATAGTGTGCTAAACATAGTTTTAAAAGGAATATGGTATTATTCCATTTGGATTTTATAAAGTGTCCAGAGTAGGAGAAAGCCGGTAGGCTGGACATAGTGACACTGGAGGCAAGGGAATTAGTCCAGGATCTAAGAGGGGGCCTGAACTCCACTCAGAAGAGAAGGCTAATGATCAGGAATTCTAAACAAACTTTGCCAAAATTTGCTGTGTAAGTTCCACTATTTCGTTGGCTATCAAGGAGAAAAACTCCCTAATTTCATTCTGTATGAAAGAGCTCAAAATCCTTCGAACATGCCACGTAATAAAAGAAGTAATAAAATTAAATTATTCTAAATTGTTTTAAGAAAAGAATATAAGGGCACCTGGGTGGCTCAGTAGGTTAAGAGTCTGCCTTCAGCTCAGGTCATGATCCCAGGGTCTTGGGATCGAGCCCCGCATTGGGCTCCCTGCTCAATGGAGAATCTGCTTCTCCTTCTCCCTCTGCCCCTCCCCTGCTTGTGCTCTCTCTCTCTCTCTCTCACACACACACACACACATAAATAAAAATAAATAATAATAAATAAATAAATAAAATCTTTAAAAAAAGAATATAATTTTCTAAAAGTCAGTTGGAGACTGCAATATACATTTCTTTTATGAACTGTTATTACCCACATACCCAGGGTGTATATGGAGGGTCTTCATTAAAAAATTGTCATTTACATCTACAATGAGCCATGATCTAAGCTCCATAAATGAAATTAGTAAACTCTGTCTGCAAGATACCCAGGAACCCTGTGTATTATCGTTACTATTACTATTACTACAGTGACTCAGCTGGGACTCAGAAAGGTGTACCTGAGATTAAATCTGTACTCAGAAAGCGAAGGAATGAAATGATGCAGCCCATTTCCTGTACCAAGTTGGCAGACTGGAATTAGGGAAAGAGGAGAGGAGCTGTGCCTGACACCCTGGCCCATCAGTAGCTGGATGTTACAGGAGCTAAGTAAATATGCTAAGTAATGAGAAGGGAGGCATGAGGGGCATGAGGAATGTGTGCTCAGCATATGGCGGGGGCTCAGTGACTGTGTTCATAGCAGAGAGAAATAAATAAGCAAGGGAGGGAGGGAGTGATGGGGAAGGAAGTGATAGGGGAGGGGGAGGGGCAGGGAGGAAGTGGTGGGGAGGGGGAGGGGAGAGGGGAGTGATGGGGCAGGGGAGGGAGAGGAAGAGTGGTGGGAGAGGGAAGAAAGGAGAGGGAGGGGTGGGAAGAAAGGAGAGAGAGGTGAGGGAGGATGTGGTGGGGGAGGGGAGAATAGAAGTGGTGGGGTGGGGGAGGGGCAGGGAGGAAGTGGTGGGGGAGGGGAGGATAGACGCTGGGGATGGGGAGGGGGACTGCTCTGACCAGCTAACCAGGAGAAGCCAGGTTTTATTCAGCCTTTTCTAGGTCTACAACTAGAGTTCCTCTTTCAGCTAAACCACAATTCTCCATTTTGTTTCTTTTAGCAGCTTTAGAAGATAACTTTCTAAGTCACTAGGGTATTCTTTCAATGACTTCTTTATCATAAGAGTTCATGTAACTCCTTACCTACTCCCAGAAAGCAGTTGACAATGGGGGAATTTACCCTAAAATGTGTGTGTTTCCTGTCATGAAGACAGTAAAGTAGAAGCTCTGTCCAAAAACACTCATTTCCTTGAGGAACTTGAGGCTGAAGATGTCACTATCTGTACATTCATAAATGTGAGATTTTTAATACTGTTGCTTAAAATCTACTTAGTAATTGAAACATACTCCTGAATTCAAAGAATTCCCAAAGAAGCTTTACATTAAGGAGAAAGACGTGGAAAACGTTTCACTGATTGTCTAGGGAGGTAAGAGAGGTAATAATGCATTAATCTTCATATCTCACCAAAGCTGAGGGATTAAAGGTTAAAAAATATTTAAAGTGAAACAGTGAAAAAGATGCTCTTAAATGTGACTAATTATCTGTTTCCCATCTAGCTTGTTGTATTCACTAATTTAGTCTCCGTGTTTGATTGGAGAACACTAGGAAGAAGAAACAACTGCACAGCTGGTAATTATGCTTTATCCAAGCTACTCAATAAATTGCTCTGTTTTTCACAGCTTCATTGAAGAATAATTCACACATCATGCATTCATTCATTTAAAGTGTACAATTTGGGGCACCTGGGTGGCTCAGTCAGGTAAGCGTCTGATTCTTGATTTCAGCTCAGGTCATGATCTCAGGGTCCTGGGATCGAGCCCCACTGTCAGGCCCTGCACTGGGCATGGAGCCTGCTTGGGATTCTCTCTCTCCGTCTCCCTCAGCCCCTCCCTCCCCTGTCTCTAAAAATAAATAAATAAATACAAATAAAGTGTACAATTTAATGATTCTAGTATATTTACAGAGTTGTGCAACATCACCACACTCTAATTTTAGAATTTTTTTGTCCTCACTACAAGGAACCCACACCCATTAGCAGTTGCAGAAGCCCTAGGCAGCCACTAATATATTTTAGGTCTCTGTAATTTTGCCTCTTCTGGTCTATCCCTATACAGGGACTTCTTGTCACATGGGGTCTCCTGTGACTGGCCTCTGTCACTTAGCATCATGTTGTCAAGGGCCATCAGCGCTGTACTTGGTTTCTCACTAAGGAGAATGTGTTACTGTTACTACAGAGTACTGCTCCATTGGGTGGATACACTTATTTATGTGTCTATTTATCGGTTGACGGACACTTCGGTCTTTTTCTAGCTTGGGCTATCATGAATACCGCTGCTGTCAACACAAAGTCAAGTTTTTGTGTAAGCGTATATTTATTTAATGTGGTTGTGATTGACACCAACAAATGCAGACAACTTGCCTTCCAAGAAAAGAAGGGTCTGGACTCAGGCTGCAGAAGTGAAGGGGTGTGGAAGGTGGTTTGAGAGACAGGAATGAGCCACAGAAGCAGACTCTTTCCCTACATTCTGAGAGTGAATTCTGGAGGCTACCATAAGGAAATTCCTTCGGACACCCCCCCACACACACACTGTCCTTGGCAAAGAAGAGCCCTGATTCTTTCAGGTCCCAGAACTGAAAGTGTGTAGTGCGCGTGGAGTAGTCTCTGAGTCTGTACTCAGGAATGGTGGTGCTTTCTCCCTTGAGGCCAGCCATCCTGTGCTTGTGAGGCTCGGGGGCGTTTAGACAGAAGTGGGGAATGAATGAGGTTCTCTGTGGCCTAGGGGTTTCCACAAATGTCATGTCCAAAGACATGATCAAAGCCACCAGAGGGCAGTGCGCGCAAGGACAAGAGCCGAGGGCCCCTTGCTCAGTAGTTTCATTAACTGTTCCAAGATACGATGGGGAAGCTGATGGCCGCTGATATCAGTTCGTGGACCCTCTAGTTAACTGATGCATTTAAATTAGGTATTCTTCAATACCTGGAACAATATTAACGTTTTTTCTCCTTTCTGCTACTTCTGAGTATTTATTTATTTAGCTTTACAGTGCATAGCCCTCTTTATGAATTGATTTTTTATAGACCTTTTAAAAAAATTTTTTTTTAATTTTTTTATTGTTATGTTAATCCCCACACATTACATCATTAGTTTTAGATGTAGTGTTCCATGATTCATTGTTTGTGCATAACACCCAGTGCTCCATGCAGAAAGTGCCCTCCTCAATTTTTAAAAAAATTTTTAAAAGTAATCTCCACATCCAGCATGGGGCTTGAACCCAAAACTCTGAGATCAAGAGTCTCACGCTCCACGGACTGAGCCAGGCAGGCACCCCTCCACTTTATGAATTTAATTACCTTGTTGCAAAGTGCATGTGTACACATAATTGATTGGTACCAAAGCCATAGCTTTAGGACCAGATCAGTATATGGTACATTCAGACCTTGGAAATGCACATTCTCTGTGCTGCAGAAGCTTTCTATACACTACTCATACTTGAAGAATTGGGATTTTTAAAAATTACTGTGAATTGTTATTTATAATTCACTATTTTCATCCATTAGTTAAATATCTTTGACATTGAAGCTCAGAATTCTACCAAAATAAATTAATTAAAACCATTAGGAGGCACCTGGGTGGCTCAGTCGGTTGAGCATCTGACACTTGATTTCAGCTCAGGTCATGATGTGAGGGTTGTGGGATTGAGCCCTGTATGGGGCCCCACGGCAGGCTCTGCGCTCAGTGGGGAGTCTGATTCTCTCTCTCTCTGCTCCTCCCCCAGCTTGTGCGCTCCCTCTCCCCCTCTCTCTCTCAAATAAATAAATAAAATCTTTAAAAAAAAAAAAAACATTAAATGCCAGTACTATTTTAATTCCCAAATGGATGTGAATCCATTCTCTACAATGTGAGTGAAATAGAAGATTGTTCTAAAGAAAAGATTCACAGTAGCCATACTCTCAGTTTTGAAGGGGAAGAAACACTTCATTGATAGGATAAAAATCTAATAGAGACAGAAAGAAGAAAAGGGAAATCTGTGTATAGATGAGAGCAGTAGTAAGCAGTAAAGGAGAGTAAGACACATCAAATCGGGTGCTTAAAACATCCAAACTCAGCATCTGGGGAAGCCTGTGGAGACAGCCAGTCTAGAGTCCCGGTGAAGAGGTCTGGGTGGAGTGTCCTCCCCTCAGGTGAGACTTCTAACTAACCATCTCCATAAGGGCCATATTTACTGGGCAAATGATGGGTCTGAAGTTAAACATTTGTTTGCCTACATGCAGTTCGGAGGGAGCTGCATTCCTAAGTTTTCGTGTTTTTGCATACTCAAGAAGCCTGGGCTAGGTGTGTTTGCCTCCCCTCCTGGATTCCATTCCAGGGGGCCAGCCCGGCCTGGAGCCAGAGGGGATGCAAGGCAAGTTCTTGGTGTCCAGACCAGAAGGCTTTGTTCTGACCCGGGGGCCAGCTAATGTCACTAACCAGGCTCCCGAGGTCACTTATGCAGCAAAAGTCTCACACACAACATTCCTTAACCTGCCTGCCTACGTGCAGGTTGGGGTGGTCAGTTATGCAGGACAAATCATAGCAACCTCCATCTAAATGATGTAAGAATTATGCTGATTTAATTGGTGAATCTAAAAAATACCTGTGAAGATTAAAATACACACAACACACAAAGATCAGGATATATCCATTGAAAGAACCCCTTAGCCTCTTAAAATGTCTTTCATATATATTTGCATATATACATGTACCAAACTCCTCTTTTTGCCTTTGACTTGTGTTTTAAATTTGCATTTCCCCGATGACTATTGAGATTGCGTGTCTTTTCATCTGTTTATTAGTTGTATGTTTTTAATCTTCTGAGATTCTTGTTTGCCCATTTTCATAGTAGGTTGTCTTTTGCTTATTGATTTCTAGAGGTTCCTTATATATTATGGTTACCAATCCTTTTTCAACAATGTGTGTTGCAGATTATGGCTTATCTCTTCAATTTCTTTATGTTGTCAGAAATTTTAAATTTTAATGTAGTTATATTTGCCATCTTTTTTATGGTTACTACTTTATGGACTTCATTTTCTAAAAATCTTGAGTAACTCGAGATTAGAAATAAAGTATTCTATGTGTTCTTCTAAAAGTTTTAAAGTTTTGCTTTTCATATTTAAATCCGTAATATCTCTGAAATTATTTTTTGTGTATGGAGTGCAGGAGGGATCAAATTTCATTTTTCCACATACACAACCAATTATCCCAGCATTGTTTATATTGAAGGGGCCCCTCTTTCCCTATTTACCTGCAATGTGGTCTCTAACGTAAATCACAGTTCCAAACATCTGTGAGCTTTCCCCTGGGGTCTCTATTCTGTTCCAGTTTTATGTTGGTCTATAACTGCACCAATAACACAGTTAAATTATTAGAACGGTATAATATGTTTTGAGGTACAATAAGGCTATCTTCCACTTTATTCACTTTTAGGAATGCTGTGGCTACTCATCCAGATGTTAAATTAGTGTATCGATATCCTCGAAAACACTTATGGATTTTGACCGGGTCTGAGCGTTAACCTTAAAAATAAAAAACTGTTAGTTATTTTACTAGCAAAAAAAAAGGGCATATTCAGGAAGAGCAGAGAACTGCAATCCAGGACGCCCAAGCTATGGCAAAACCACAAGCTGGTCCAGAGAACAAAGAAGTGCCTGATTTCCCAGAGGAAAGGGCCTGTGGGAGGGCCTGTTATAAACAAAAAGTGGATTGGATGAAACTGAGAGTTTGAAGGATCGTCATTTCTCATTGGCTGACCTGTGACCACCTCTCATTGGCTGGCAGTTGCTATGGTGAGGAGGAAGCTTTTCTTCCTCTGCTGGGATAATAAATTAATAGCTAAGTTGGTATGGACTTGCAAGGTGGTCTCTTCCCATTGGGTCTGCAATTGCTGACAAGGGGTAGGGCCTGAGAGCTCCCCCTACTGGCCTCCCTCTCCATTCTAAACAAGATTTCCTTTCATTAATTTTTCACAAATGGTGAATGGACAACAGAAGAGAGAACAGAACCATGAAATTAGAAAAACCACCCTAAATAAGTCTTCCCTTCCACATGTTCAAGAAAACTAGTGTTATACAAAGATGACCAACAGAAGAGGATTAAGGTCAAATCCCAAAGTCCTTATAAGAAAAAAAGAAGATAAAAAACAACCCTGTGGGTAACAAATCATGCAAGAAAGTCCTGTCTCCAAACAGAAGAACACTATAATATTTTTAAGTGACTTGTACCACAATAAAAAATATCCTTCTTAAAAAATTAAAATAAGTTAGCAGACATAAAAATGGTGTAAGATATGAAAAAGTGACACTTCAGATTTAAGGAAAAGCCAGAAAGGACGTGGGAAACTCAGGAAATAATTAAAATTTAAAAAAAAAATTATTTCAGAAATGGAAGACATAAACAGACATTTCTCCAAGAAGACATACAAATGGCCAACAGACACATGAAAAAATGCTCAACATCCCGTGGGATCAAGGAAATACAAATCAAAACCACGATGAGATACCACCTCACACCAGTCAGAATGGCTAAAATGAACAAGTCAGGAAATGACAGATGTTGGCGGGGATCCAGAGAAAGGGGAACCCTCCTACACTGTTGGTGGGAATGCAAGCTGGTGCAACCATTCTGGAAAACAGTATGGAGGTTCCTCAAAAGGTTGAAAATAGAACTACCCTATGACCCAGCCATTGCACTACTGAGTATTTACCCCAAAGATACAAATGTGGTGATCTGAAAGGGCATCTGCACCCCAATGTTTATAGCAGCAATATCCACAATAGCCAAACTATGGAAAGAGCCCAGATGTCCATTAACAGATGAATGAATAAAGAAGATGTAATATATATATATATTATTATATATATAATATATATAATATTCCATATATATATGGAATATTAGGCAGCCATCAAAAAATGCAATCTTGCCATTTGCATTGATATGAATGGAACTAGAGAGTATTATGCTAAGTGAAATAAGTCAATCAGAGAAAGACAATTATTGTATGATTTCCACTCATATGTGGAATTTAAGAAACAAAACAGAGGATCATAGGGTAAGAGAGGAAAAAAATAAAACAAGACAAAATCAGAGAGGGAGACAAACCATAAGAGACTCTTAACTCTAGGAAACAAACAGGGTCGCTGGAGGGGAGGGGGGTGGGGGGATGGAGTAACTGGGTGATGGATGTTAAGGAGGCCATGTGATGTAATGAGTACTGGGTGTTATATAAGACTGATGAATCACTGACCTCTACCTCTGAAACCAATAGTACATTATATGTTAATTGAATTTAAATAAGAATTTAAAAAAATTTTTTCAGAAACGAGGAGAAATAACATAAAAGCCAATAAAGAGAACTGACAATGCATTAAGAGAAGATGAAAAGAGCTGTGCGGTGGCCAGAAGGACGGGTGCCCAGAGATGTCCAGATCCTGTGTGTTTTTTCTCCAGACGGCAGAGGGAGTGGAGGTGGAGAGATTGTCCGGGGTGTGTAGGTGAGCCCGGGCTGCTGACATGGTCCAGCAGGGTGGAGTATTCTTCCTGGCTGTAGTGATGAGATGCACGCACGTCAGAAGTGAGAGGTAAATGCGAGTCTTGAGAGGACAGGTGTGCAGAGGTTTCTGGAGAAACCTGTCTCAGCTGGAGCGGAGCAGCAAGACTATCCCTGAATGAGCCTAAAGGAATAAGAACCAACTCCTCTGATGATATACTTGGCCCTTTGGAAGATAGCAATTAGGCTCTTTTATTCTTACATATCCCTTTGGAGAGCCTAAGAAGCAATGATAGAATGCCCCATAGTTAACAATGATTACCTCTAGGAAAAGCAAGAATTATGCAAGAGAGTAATAAATATAATCATAGTATTCAACTAGTCTCAACAGGAAAAACTACTTACATTTTCACATGAGGTAAATAATTAATACTGTTTTAACTCTTACTGCCTGGAAAGAAAGAGGAGAATCGGGGGAGATGATTTAAATATGCCATTAAATCCTTGTCTTCCCTCACTGGGATGCCTCCAAGTGATGCGGGGAAAGTCTAAGAGTGAGCAGTCAGAAGGCTGGGGACGGCAGTGTGTGCCTCAGAACTCTTCCTGATTCACCCAAGTAAACATTTAACAGAACTAAAAGCCTAATACAAGAAATTAGTATTTTAAATATCAGACACAAAGTGTGCCCCACTTTTATCTCTCCATATAAAACTTTTGTTTCTCTTTAGAAGTATTTATTTTATTTATTTTTTATTTTTTTTCAAGTAGGCTCCATGCCCAGCATGGAGCCCAATGCAGGGCTTGGACTCATGACCTTGAGATCAAGACCTGGGCTGAGATCAAGAGTCGGACACTTAACCCACTGAGCTACCCCGGTGCCCCTAAAAAAATATTTTCGTGGGTGAAAATATTGTAACAAGTGAAATAATATTATAGTTTGCACTTTTCAATTTGCTAACTTCCTGTGTTTAATATATATTTTATAGTCATTTTCCTGTGGCAAGGTCACTGACTTCCAAATGTCATGACAGAGGCTAAATTACTCTGATAGTCATTTCATGCACCTAGAAAGAATTTAACTTGGGGGTTGGAGTTAACATTTTTCTGTATACTTTGTCCCACTTTGGATCAGAATTCTATGTCTGATTTTTTTTTAAGATTTATTTATTTATTTGAGAGAGAGAGAGAATGTGTGTGTTTGTGCATGTGCACGAATGGGCGGGGGGGGGGGAGAGCAGAGGGAGAGAATTTTCCAGCAGACTCCCCACGGAGTGGAGAACAATTCTGGGCTCCAGCCCACAACCCATGAGATCACGACCTGAACTGAAACCAAGAGTTGAGCCACCCAGGCGCCCCATGCCTGATTTTGACTGGTAAGCAAGTCTTATCCTTTTATGGGCCCAACATTCTAGAATAGCTAAGATGTGTGACTTTACTTGGATGGACATGAAGAAACCAGAAAATACAGGTTTGTATGTCTAGATTTTAATTTTTAAAAATTAGATTGCTGTTTACAAAAGTAGCATGTAGTCATTATAAAACAAGTGAAGATAAAATAAATACAAGGAAAATGTTTTCAGGGTTTTGTCAATATACACACATATACACACATAAATGTTTATATCAGCTGCTTAAGACAAAACAAGCATTCTTTTTTAAAAACTTTTTATTTAAATTCCAGTTAGTTAACATACAGTGCTGTGTTAGCGTCCGGTGTACAATATAGAGATTCAGCACTTCCATACATCACCTGGTGCGCATCCCAAGTGCATCCCTTCATCCCCATCACCTGTGTCCCCCATCCCCCCACCCACCTCCGCTCTGTAACCGTCAGTGTGTTCTCTAGAGTTAAGAGTCTGTTTCTTGAGACGATGGACTCTGAGAAACAAACTGAGGGTTCGAGAGGGGAGGGGGGTGGGAGGTTGGGTTGGCCCGGTGATGGGTACTGAGGAGGGCACGTTCTGCATGGGGCACTGGGTGTTATACGCAAACAATGAATCATGGAACACTACATCAAAAGCTAACGATGTGATGTATGGTGATTAACATAACAATAAAAAAATTTTTAAGAAGAGTCTGTTTCTTGGTTTGTCTCTCTTTTTTTCCCTTTGCTCATTTTTTGTTTCTTAAATTCCACATATGAGTGACATCATACGGTATTTGTCTTTTTCTGACTGATTTATTTTGCTCAGCATTATACTCTCCAGCTCCATCCATGTGGTTGCAAATGGCAAGATTTCATTCTTTTTGATGACTGAACAATATTCCATAATTAGTGCGCCCTCCGGCTCCAGCCGCCTCAGGGCCCAGCCACGGGAGCAAACTGAAACGGGCCTGAGTCTTCCCACCAGAGGCCTCAGCGACAGCTATCCCAAACGGGCCTTCCCCTCAGTCTGTGGGCACGATAAGATCATTGTTGGCTCACGCTGCAAAGCATGGGGTCCTACCCAGCAAAGTGACACAAACACTAGGACATGGTCCTGGGCCTGGAGAGAAGACAGAACGAGGGGTATTTCTTAGACGGCATTGGAGGTATGTGTCCAAAGATGGCAGGGCAGCTGTTTGTGAGGGCATTAGGCCAATTCGTAGATTTTTGGCTTAGGAAAGCGGTGGTGCCTATGACTGAGACCATCTTTTTCTTCTAACTTGCATTTACCCGGTACTTTTCCATGCGTGACTTCATTTGCTCATATCCACAGATGGACGAGCGCCACAGGGCTGGCAGCAAGCAGGGGACTGCATCCCTGGACTAAGCCACCTGCTCAAGAGCCCGGGGCTAGTGTGGGGCACAGCTGGGTGCAGAACTTCGACCTCTTTCTCCACCCTACAACACTCCTTGCTCTTAGGTTTGCAGACAATTCATGCGACACACATGGATTTGTATTTAATAACAGTAAATAACCATTCATTATTTCTGTCAATGGATCCCTCAGACTGGAGGAGCATGAACAGGTTAGGTGGTAGGTTCTTAGCCCCGACCCCCAGACACAGCTGCTGGTTCTTCTGCAGGACTCATTGAATACAAACACCCAGCTGCCCTTTGTGGTGAGATCCAAATGCTCAGTGTCATGGCAGGAGCCACCTTCAGTCAGTTTTCCTGGGGTAAGAACTGGTGGTTGGCCTTCCATACCTGCCACCTGCAAGAAGATAGGAAATAAGCAGTTTTCTTTGATCTCCTAACACAAGCGTCTCACTTCCGAGGTTCATGCTCTGTGTTATCCGTACACAGCTGCAGGCGTTGGAACTTGAGTGAATTATGGCCCAGAGAGCACAACCATGGCTTCCCTTATCAAAGGGACATTCGTGACTGTGGACGGAGACTGTTCCCGGTCCCACTGCTGCTGCTACCACTGTGCGGACACTGAGCCCTCGTTTCTACCAGAGACCTCTTAATAAAATTAGTAAATAGCCAATAATAAACGTGGCTAGAAACGTTGTGTGAGGTCATCCTCCAGGAACGCTCCAGCTGTGAAGCAGAGCCTCTGGACGATGCTCACAGCCTAGGGGATCCAGATGCCATGTCGGGAGGGCCAGAGAGTTAAGACTGGTATCTGCGGGGCGCCTGGGTGGCTCAGTCATTGGGCGTCTGCCTTCGGCTCAGGTCATGATCCCAGGGTCCTGGGACAGAGCCCCGCATTGGACTCCCTGCTCGGCGGGGCGTCTGCTTCTCCCTCTCCCACTCCCCCTGCTTGTGTTCCCTCTCTCGCTGTCTCTCTCTGTCAAGTAAATAAATAAAATCTTAAGAAAAAAAAATGATTGATATCTGTGTGCCCAACTTCCAAGGATTCTTCTTCCTAATCCTGAACTTCTTGAAAAGGAGTCTTCCGAAGAGGAAGGCTTCTCCTGCTCTAGAGAAAAAAAGATGTTCCCTCCACCCATGGAGCCCCTCTCTGTGGGGCACTGTCTTGGGGTGTCAAACCCTCTAGGGCAACTAAGGGGCAGTTCAAGAGGACCGCTCCTGAGGGAGTTTCCCAGAGAGCAAAGACTCTTCCTCCTGAGGCTCCCAATCAATCTGCTCCACAGAACTAGAAGAGATAGTGAGAACCCAACATGCTCCCTTGAATTAGAAAGGTAAGCTTTTCTCAAATCAAGAGTAAGCCTGAGTTGACTGATGGGTTTGACTCTGAGGACAGGATTGGGTTTCCAGCTGACACTCTCAAATATAATAAGTTCTTCGTAGGTTTAAGGTTCTGAATAAAATATATTTAAACATGCAACAGATGATATATACAATATATAAATATATAATACACCAGAAAATATGTTTTTATAATGATTTGAATTTATGATAATGTTTACGTGTAAACTTGCAAATGGGTTTGTAGGCTTTCAAAACTATTTTAAAAGTTTGAGAGCAAAACCCTTTGAAGTCCCCACATCACAGTGAAATGCTAGCCCTGGTTGGGATGGTTTCTTAAATTGGGTCAGTGGCAGGTGTCAGAGGTGTTTGAAGTCAGAGGATCTAGAGCTCTGTTCTCAACTGGAGGTGACTTTGCCCCTTGGGTGCATTTCCAGTGTCTGGAGACACTTTAGGTTGCCCCACCCGAGGGGTTGCTCCGAGCATCAGTAGAGGGAGGAGCCAGCAATGCTGCTCCATCTGATATAGCCTCCACCCCTGCACATCCAAGGATCATCTGACCCAAAGTGTCAAGAGCGCTGAGAATGAACCCTGATCCCGAAGGTCAAGTTTATTCAATACTAAGCTATTTGAAGTACCATTTTAAAGTTCAATAAAAAACAATTTTATGAAATAGAATTAAAATTTAAACTACAACAATGAATTTCAAGACAAGTCAGTTCCCATACTAGTGACCTTGATGAGGATTAACGTATTAACTTTATTCACTCTTGCCCCTCCTGTGTGAGTGTCCTAGAGTTCTGTGACATAAACCGGGGAGAGGGCGCAGAGCACTTCCCCGCCCTGGGCAGCATGAGGTTACCTCCCTGCGAAACCTGAAGCCCGGGCTGCTGGCCAAACTGCCAACTGAAATACATTCTTATTTGAAGGAACAATGGGCAGATACGATGCTTATTCAGACTTCAATATTTGGAAGACTTTTTTTTTTTTTCCCAAAATGAATGAAGTTTAGGCTCTTCCTTCAAGCCAAACAGCTGACCATGTTTGTCCTCAATGATAACATTGGAGTTTTCAAGTGAAAACTTTGGAAAGCTAGGATTGGCCATGGCTGCTTGAAAGCTTCCTAATGTTTAAAGAGCTTTCTGCAGAGGTCAGTGTGACATTAATGAAGATGATTCTTTGATATGGTATCATGAGACACGTCAACACTGGGGAAATCTACATGTAACCCAGTGAGCCATTACTTTCCAAATTCCCAGTACACAACTCTCCAGAGTCCTGCGTGGTGCAGGGGTTTCCCACTGCTGCCGTGACAGGCAAAGTTGGGGCAGGAAGAACTGGACTATAGTGTGACTGAGTCTCCCTGGCTGAGACCGAGGTACCATGTTGGACTGAGGTCTTTTCTGGAGGTGCCAGGGGAGGATCTGTCCCCTTGTCTTTCCAGCCTCTCAGGCTTGCGTTCCCAGCTCATGGAATTCGTCTTCCATCTTCAAAGCTAGCAACACTGGGTTGAGTCCTTTCCATGTCACATTCCCCTGACTCTTCCATCCTGACATCACCCTCTCAACGTCCCCAACCACCACATCAGCCAATGTCCCTTTTGCAAAGTCAGGTAACATACTTCCAGGTTCAGGGAAATAGGACGTGGATGCCTTCCAGGGACCATTATTCTGCCTACCACACATGATGAATGATGTATTCAGAATTCTGAGTAGAGCAATGGATCCTAAGGAAACGGGGCACAAAGTTCATTGACGTAGTTTCAAATCCTGCATTGCAGCTAATCTTTTCTAAATTTTATGTTCTAGAATTTTTGTCCAGTATCTAAAAGGCTATTAAAAATACTCCCACCCTTTCCAGCTACATATGTGAGTGGGCCTGGATATTCTTTATAAACTTTAACCAAGCAACCCACTGCAACGGAGTGAATGCAGAAACAAAAGAATCCAATTTTCTTTCATCAAACCAGACATTGAGGAGATTTGCAAAAATGTAAAAACAATGCCAGTCTTCCCAGTAAATTGCTTTTGTTTTGAAAAACATTGTAATTTGTATTAAAAATATGTTATTTATGGTAATGCATAAAGGGCTTATCATTATTTTTAAATTAATAAATGTTTAGAATGTTCTCAGTTTTAACTTCAAATAAGGTAAATATTAAATGCAACACATAGAAACAAAAGTCCCTTGGAGTCCTCAATAATTGTAAGGATGTCAGGGATCCTGAGACCAAAAAGTCTGAGAAATGCTATCTTACTGGGGAGGGTATGTGCTCTGGTAAGCGCTGTGAATTGTGCAAGACTGTTGAATCTCAGATCTGTACCTCTGAAACAAATAATGCAATATATGTTAAGAAAAAAAAAAGAAGAAGATAGCAGGAGGGGAAGAATGAAGGGGGGGAAATCGGAGGGGGAGACGAACCATGAGAGACGATGGACTCTGAAAAACAAACTGAGGGTTCTAGAGGGGAGGGAGTGGGAGAATGCGTTAGCCTGGTGATGGGTATTAAAGAGGGCACGTTCTGCATGGAGCACTGGGTGTTATGCACAAACAATGAATCATGGAACACTACATCTAAAACTAATGATGTAATGTATGGGGATTAACATAACAATAAAAAAATTTAAAAAAAAAAGAAAAGAAAAGAAATGCTGTCTTCGAGAATAAAGTAATCCTTGGGCAGGCCTGTAAAATGATGCTCCAGGATGACATTGCAAGGGCCTGTAATGATGTTTTCTGCATTATTTCCAAGTCTTAGGTAACATTTCTTAAATATTTTCCAGAACGTCTATGGTGTAGGAGGGAGAACAGTCTCTGAGGACTCAGGACACTGGGCTCCCCCAGCAAGGACCCATCTCCTTCTACACCTGCTGACCTTCTCACGGCCCCAGGCCCCTCCTCTGAGAAATGGACGCAAACACCTGCTTGTCTACCTATTGGATTGTCAGAGACTAAATAATTAGAGTAAAATGCTTTCGAATCCAGATGTTGCTATGTAAATGGAGGTTATTTGTTTTGTCTTGTTTATAAGCATAAATAGGGGAACAATTTAGCTTTTGGCTGAGTGGGTGAAGCAGGGCTGAATTTATTAATTAGCAAGTGTCTGTTAATTGCCTCCCCTAGCCACAGCACAGCACGTACAAGAATCACCAGACACAGCTCTGTCCTGGGGAGTTCATAATTTCGTGTCAGAGAGTGAGTAGCAACGTCCATATCTGAGAGTATATTTTCAGTGGCTTTAGGCTAAAAGAAATTCGAATTCGGTTAAGGAATTGGAAGGATTCCATGAAGGGGCCAAGTTTCAAGGAAAAAGATGAAACTTGATTTGAGTTTTGATGAATGGCAGGATTTGTTTCCTTTTTTATTGGGATATAATTGACAGGTAACATTATATTAGCTTCCAGTGTACGAGGCAATGATGTGACATTTGTGTACATTGTGAAGGACCATGGGAGTAAGTCTAGTTAACATCTGGGACCACAGAGTTACACAGTTCTTTTTCTTGGGATGAGAACCTTTAAGATCTACTCTCTTAGTAACTTTCAAAGAGGCAATAGGGAGTGACTAACTGTGGCCTCCATGCCGTACATTTTGAATGGACGGGATTTGAAGCAGAGGGGGAGCGGCTCCCAGCAGAGATGCTACAGTTAAGAACGGTTAAAACCAAGCGGGAAAGAGCATGATTTTGGTTTCTGAGCCCACACATCTGGTGCACTTGGAGGCCCCAGGCCTGCTGCTGGCCTGGCAGGAAGCAGCCTCCTCTCCTCCCGGCCGCCCTAACTCTTCGCTTTCCCTGCTGCGCCTGCTGCGTTCGACGCTGTGTTTATGCACAGATACAGAGGGTTAATTAATGATGAGCCAAATGACTCCCCCATGACACAGATTTTTTAAGACAATGATGAAAGCCAAATTATGATGAGCTCTTGTTTACTTTAAGCTAGTTATGACAAATTATGAGTCACCATCTTAATCTGGTCCAGGTAAACTATTGTGTGGAGCAGCTTCCAGGCCAAATCAGCCCCAAAGGAAAGGGCAAATTGCATTAATGACTAGCTATGTGTTGAAGGAGGAACAAGATAACACTTAGACTAAAGAGTCCCCTTTTTCATCTGTGGCCAAATAAATGCTTGAAAGGGATGAAAGGGAAACACAAAGATGTATCAAAATAAGAAAATCAGCCCTTCCATCCTAGATTTGACTCACCAATGAACCCACGATGCATTTTCTTCAAAACAAAACCCAAACAAATGGACACACAAAACTTATCTCCTAGGCTTGGGCCTTTGCAAGGCCTGGAAAACCATGGCTCACCCCAGGACTGTGGTCTCTGAATACAGATTTCCACCTAGAAGGATCCAGAGTGCCTTTCAACAAAGAAAGGCAGGAGTAGCAAAATGTGTATTAACTGATGTGGAATTTGAGGCAAATACAATAGAAATAGGGAAACATTCCTAATGATAACTGGGAGTTTTATAAAGAAAACGTGAAGTTGTAGCACCAAACAACTCAAAGCAAAATACACAGAAATGCAAGACCATGGCGAGAATGTGGCGTGGGCGGTGTGGTGTGCGCCCTGTCACCTCGAGCCCAGAGGAGACCCCGTCTGCTTGTCTCCCGTGATGTTAGCATGGACCATGGCTGCGGGGGTCACCACACCCATCTGCCCCCTGTAAATTTCCCTCTGCTTCTCCTCCAATGGTTTGGCTTCTGTTGACGATCATCACCAAGATCCATTATTTTACTTGGGGTTGCAAAATGGCAATATTGTAATACCTTTATTCCTTCTTCATGTTTTGGCTGGAACTCTATGCAGAAGAACTTTCCTGATCAATGATTTGATTGATGTGCACTTCATCAGGGAAGAGTGGACGAGTGATTCTTACTCGTTAGTCACAGGTGTTCAGAATTAGACTTGGTCCTCAAAGGACCACTGAGGCTCGTTCCCTGTGAGGGAGGTGCCATTAAGCATTCACAGATTTTAATGTATTTGATGAGTTTCAATCCATTGCAGTTATAGTTATCTTTTTTGTGTGTGTGATGCTCAAAAAAATGTGACTTTTGCCAACAGGAGCCCCTCAGGTACACTCCTGAGCTGCGTGGCACGGCCTGGCCGTGTTGGACAGCGTTCCTCTTCCTGCCATGCTCTGGCTTGCGGGGTGTGGTGACCCCTCCAGCCTGGGAGCAGCCATTCCCCAGAAGCCCTGGTCCCCCCGGTGAGAACCTGCCTGTAGAGACCACAGCCCCGGTGCTTGTTGGTGCCAGCCGCTCACTGCTACCGGGACTTTTCAGTGGAGAGGTTTCAGAAACAAGGTTTCTGTTTGGCTGGCTCTGTGTCTCCTTTTTACAGAAAATAGATCACGGGTTTGTAATGAGGTTCGCAATTCAAACTGAGCCTGACAGAACTTCCACTTAATTTGTAGTATATTTCTTTTTTTTTTAAAAGATTTTATTTATTTATTTGAGAGAGAGAATGAGACAGAGAGAGAGAGCACGAGATGGGGGAGGGTCAGAGGGAGAAGCAGGCTCCCCGCCGAGCAGGGAGCCCGATGCGGGACTCGATCCCGGGACTCCAGGATCATGACCTGAGCCGAAGGCAGCTGCTTAACCAGCTGAGCCACCCAGGCGCCCTGTAGTACATTTCTTCATTTTCTTTAATTTTTAGGTTGGCAATGGCTTTCTCTCATTCTTAAAACATCCCTAGTGGCTTTCATCTCATTCCTTACTTGTTTCGTTGATTTATTTTCTTAACGCTGGGCACTTGCTAACAAAATGGACAGTGGACACAGCTCAGTCCCTTTCCAGTTCTTTCTGCCAGTAGGATGTGTCCTACTGAGCAGTACAGTCAAATTACAGGGTTTAGGGTAACTTCACAGAATTCTGGACTGTGTGGTTATGCCACCCATTCCCTACCTACACCCATTTCTTCCACTTTGCTTTCAGTTCTTAGGGGCTGCCTTTCTAAGAATTAACTTGTGTTGCACAATTATGTCACATGTACACTGTTCTGAAGTTAAATCTGCAAGGCAATCGCTCTCAGAGTCTCCTTCCTTTGTTCCCTCCGCTGAGGCCCATTTGTCCCAGTTTCTAAGGCTGTGCAACAAAAGACACAAAGCTTAGTGGCCTGCACAACCATTTATTAGACTCACTAGCTTTGTGGGTCATCCATTCAGACAGGCCCCACAGCAGGATGACCAGGCTGTGCTTCTGGATGAGGGCGGGCCTCAGCGGGGATCGGCCACGGCCCCGGGGGCCCAGGTCCTCGGCCGGCGGCTGCTGCTGGCTCTCAGCTCCTGCCCAGACAGGCCTTTCCGGGCGTCCCTTTGCCTGGGCGAACCTGCGCTTCCCCGCGGCCCTGCTGGTGGCCTCCTCACAGTGAGCACCCTAGGACAGAGGGACAAAGCCATGGTGACCACGTGACCTCAGAAGCCACCCGGAGTCCCTTCTGCCCCCTGTTATCTGTCGGGGTCAGCAGTCCCATCCAGGTTCATGGGGACGGGGGGGTCTCCATATTTCCATACAGCAGGGTAAGGTTCTGGAAGAGTCTCTGGGCTGGGAAGAACGCCAAGGCCACTTTTGAATACAAAGTGCCATCACATTTTAGTTAGATTTTGGTTTGTCTTCTGCTATAAACGCTTAAAGACTGGAGAAGAGCGGGAAAAGCTATACAGGAGCATTCCATATGGCCGTGGATCTGGGAGGGGACTTGGAAAGCTGAGGAGGGGTGGTGTCAAGGAGGGACAGGCTCCCTAAGAATGAGGAAGGGGGGCTAGCAGAGAGTGCAGGGCTGGGCCCTAAGGCCAGGCCAGTAGGAGCCCTCTTTTCTCCCTCTACTCTGGGGGAAGGAGGACACTTGGTCCTGTTTGCCTGAGTTGAGACTTTTTTAATTGACTTGTAAACGCTTCTGTATAAGGGAGAGCTACCATTATGGGACTCGTATTCAAAGACAGGGCAAGCTTCCGTGTGCGAGCTGCCTCCTGGACAATGCATGTGGGCCCCTCGGCCCAGCGCACGCAGATGCAGTCTTTCTAGGGAGGACGTGATGGGTGGGTGGAATGAGCTCAAGGGGCCGGGTCCCCCCACCCCCAGGGGCTGCTGGGCACATCCCCAGCCTCTAACGCCACACGGTGGGCAATGAAGACAGCTTTATGCTACCCAGTGGCTGGCTTTAGAGTGCATGCTCTTTCCAGTATGTTTGGGCATTCTCTCAGCTCCTAAAAACTGTAAGTCAGGACTAAATTTTGAGAATATCCACTACATGAACTGTTAATGCAATATTCAACTGTTTTTCATAATGCAGAATGTTTCTCTGAAGGAGAGCAGCTCAGTTAGGTAGGACCCCCTCAGAAGTCCACAGTAGATCGCTTGCTTCTTTCAAGATAATTGTTAAAAATAGCCCAAGTAAACAGTCTGTTCTAATATCTATATAGAAGTGTATATGAATGTGTGTGCGGGTGTGAGAACACGTGTGCATATATAGGTGAGTGAGCTCATCTTTTTTCTGTTCCTTTTTCAGAGCCTTTTATTTATTTATTTATTTATTAAGATTTTATTTATTTGACAGAGAGAGACACAGCAAGAGAGGGAACACAAGCAGGGGGAGTGGGAGAGGGAGAAGCAGGCTTCCCGCTGAGCAGGGAGCCGGATGTGGGACTCGATCCCAGGACCCTGGGATCATGACCCGAGCCGAAGGCAGACACTTAACGACTGAGCCACCCAGGCGCCCCTTCAGAGCCTTTTATGAGAGCAGTCAGAAATATCATAAATAATAGACTTTTTAGTAAACATTTGATAATAATTCGTTGACCTTGAAGTCTAAAATTTGTTATCAAAGAATAAAGTTAATACAGTTGATTCTTTTTTTTTTTTAAGATTTTATTTATTTATTTGACAGAGACAGAGATAGCAAGAGCAGGAACACAAGCAGGGGGAGTGGGAGAGGGGGAAGCAGGCTTCCCACTGAGCGGGGAGCCCAATGTGGGGCTCGATCCCAGAATCCTGGGACCACGACCCGAGCTGAAGGCAGACGCTTAATTAAGGACTGAGCCACCCAGGCGCCCCAATACAGTTGATTCTTGAAACAACATGGCTTGAACTGCTTGGGTCCACTTATATGCGGTTTTTTCCAATGGACAGTACAGTACTATAAATGCATTTTCTCTTCCTCATGATTTTCTTAATGGCATTTTCTTTTCTCTATTTTATTTTAAGACTACAGTATATAATACATACAACATGCAAACTACATATTAATCGACTGTTTATGTAAGGCGTCTGGTCAACACAGGCTATTAGTAGTTGAGGTTTTGGGGAGTCAAAAGTTATATGCAGATTTCTGACTGCATGGCTCCGTGTCCTTAACCCCTCAGTTGTCCAAGGGTCAGCTGTACATTCTTTTATCTCACATTTCAGAATCTCATGCTGTTTGATTTGATTTAGTCATTTTCTGTTCCAGAAAGTTTCTTCTTTGTGGTTCCAACTATTAAAGTGACATTTTCAAAAAGCATTACCCTGAAAGTCCCTCGTCTGACCTCGCTGCTCCTCTCCCATCCCTGTTTCGTGGTAGTCACTGCCCAGAAGAAACAGGTCCACAAAATTACTGCCACAGGAGCCACACCACATGGAGAGGTCACAAATATTGATACAATAAGAAGAGAAAGCTCAGGGGCGCCTGGGTGGCTCAGGTCGTGATGCTGGGGGTTCTGGGATCGATCCCACGTTGGGCTCCCTGCTTGGCGGGGAGTCTGCTTCTCCCTCTCCCTCTGCCCTTCTCCCAGCTCCTGTGTGCATGCTCACTCTCTCTCAATCAAATAAATAAATAAAATCTTAAAAAAAAAAAAAAGGAGAAAGATCAGAATGAAAACATTTAGAAAGTGTCCTAACTTTCTCAGCATACAAATAATTTAGAATACAAAGGAGTTTTTAAAAGAAGATTCTCCTAAGGGTGGCAAAGCTATTTAGAGCTTGAGAATCCTAAGCGGACACAGCAGAGACGGGGACCACAGTCACCCCTCACACCTTTAACACACAAGGTCTACAAGCAGCCCCCCAAAGCCAGGCTCAGGGCTAAGGCAGAATCTGCAGAGTTCCCACAAGGAGCCCCTTGCTGTCCTTCCCTCCCAGCGGAGGGTCCAGAGTGTCTGTAGTAAGACAGGACGCAGCCCTGAGCTCCCACCTGCACCAGGCTCAGCGGGCTCCTGCTAAACCACCACTGACATCTCTTTTCATCATCCCAACAGTGTTAGAGAGGATTGCTTTCCTACTTTACAAATGAGGTCACCGAAGCTTAGAGGAGCCAGCTGGTTCACCGAGTTCACACAGGTAGCGAGTGGGAAAACCCGAACTTACACCTTCGGAGCCCAGGTCCTCACCACTGTCCGCCCTCTGCTCTAAAACAAGGCCACTTGACCTAAAGCCCTTGTTCACCCTGAGCCTCCTGGCTTAGGTCAGGGCTGCTTGTTTGGGAGACACCCAGTAAACATAAGCTTTGAGCCCAACGGGCCAGAGTCCTCCCTCGGCTGGCCAGGACCCTGCAAGCTCCCAGCGTCTCTATCCTTGAGCACATGCGGATCTTGAGGAGCATGTTTGAAAACTTTGCACCCTGACATTTGGCACACTCAATTGTTCCACAACTGAGTGCTCGTGTTTATTAGTTGCATCTGGCAGATCCCCCACCAACAGATGCTGGTCGCCCACGTGGAGCTGTTCAGTTGAGTTTGAGCTTCTCCGGAGCTTCCTGTCACTCCACCCCTAGCCCCCCAGGCGGCCCCTCTGTGGGAGCAGCAGAGGGCCCTCCTATCCGGACCCCGCATGCTGTCCACACTGCTCAGCCTTCACTTTCCCACCTGGCTCTGCTGAAGGTCCTATTTCTGCCTCCTCACCTATGATAGACCATATTACTCTTCCCAGCTATTTGCTGTTGTTCCCCGTGTGTCCCAGACCCTTGCCCTGTTACAGCAAGGCCCCCACTTGGAGGAGGAGGATACTTTCTACTCTATTGATGCCAATCTTGACCATGTCACTTGTTTGGGCCAAAAACACTTGAAGTGGAAGATCAGACATCAGACGCCCAGGTTCAGAGCCACAGTGTGGTTCTGCCGCAGCTCAGCTGTTAGAACGGCAGGTGGTGGCTGTGGCTGTTCCTTCAGCCTGGGTCCCAGAGTGAAGAAGGCCAGGGGCTGCAGCTGCCCCTGACCTCCAGCCAGCATGGAGTGAGCAAAGGTCAACCCCAGTTGGGGTAGTTAGTGAGCCACTGAGGTATGGGGACTCTTTGTCATTGCAGCATAACCTGGCGAAACTGACTTGGGAATGAGAAACCAGAAGGAGCGAAATCGACAGGAAGCCGGTCAATAAAAGTATCTTAGTCTTCGAGGCATCAGCAATGACTTAAGGATGGTCTGTTCATAGAAACGGCCGTTGCCATCTGTCCCTGCCTCCTGTGCACCTGCTTCTGCATGAGCTGACTCCACTTCTTAAACCTCACAACTGGCCCCTGAATATGCTGTCTTGTGGGAGCTGTTAATACCACCCTCCGGTTCCTCCCGGTTCCTGCAAGCTGGAGCCACCTGTGCTTGTCCCCGTGACAGAGCCTCTACTCAGTGTCAAGGAAAAACCGAGTTTCCCCATGGAGCGAAAAACCCAGTTCTTCCCGTCTGTGTGTCCCTTCCCTGTGAGTCTCTCTTCCTACTGCCACATAACACCCCACTTCTGGTCACCACAGGCATGGGGCGTTTTCCTGGTAGCTGGTTCCTACAATTTAACTCAATTCTGACACTACCTGGAATTAGCATCGGACCCCACAGGTAAGGGGTCAGTCTAGAGGGAAAAACAGACTTTACAGGATAATCACACACTTATTCAAACAGCGGTAAGTACTATGCGGACACCACCCAGGAGAACATATTACCTGTGCACCTGATCCTTAGATGGTCCTGGATGACAAAGGACCCTGAGGAAGCCATGTCCTTACTCGGAAGGTAAATATGATTGGCGTTAACCAGGTTGGAAGGGTGTGGGGTGGGCACTGGTGGGAGCAGAGTCACCTCGGTAGTGACAATGGCTGGGGAACTGAACAGACCAGCATTGCGGGGGGAGCCAGGGCCTCTGGAACGGGTGTGCACCCTGGTCCTGCACAAGAGACCCAGGCAGTGAAGGTTGTCAGGGCAGCAGAAAAACCAAGGGGACAAGACATTCTTCGCAGTTGGGAGGTCTTGGGCAATCCGTGAGGGTATAGTTTCTAAGGACCCAGAAGGAGGGACTGTGAAGGCCAGCGCAGTAGGTGGTGGAGGATGAAGGAGAGTGACTTTAGCGACTGCTTTGACAGATCTGCGCCCGCCCCTCGCCCCACGCCCCCTTGTTCTTAGGCCCAGGGACATTCGTTTGCTGCCACGGCTTTGCTTTTCCGTTGGACGGTCCTGAAAGAAGGCTGATGGCCCTCGGAGGGCGAGGGGGCAGCTTCCGCTGTGATATCCAGCTGTGCTCTCCAGTTTCTGTGAAGTGCTGCACACAGTAGGGACCTGTGAATGGAGCAGAGCCGAACACAGTTACGTGGGGCTAGTGTAGGGGCGTGCTTCGTGCTCTTGGAACTGAACACACATGACCTCCATGAAGGTCACAGGCTGCCTCCCTAACGGGCCCTGTGGCAGGAAGGGCAGGGGTCCTGAGGGAACAGTCGCGCCCCAGCCCCTTTAAGACTTCAGCAGGGCCCTAGAGGGCCACCTTCTCTGCGGCTGGACTTGCGAGGCCCTGGAAGCCGGTCCTGAGCGCACCTGTCACGGGCTCTGCGCGGAACGGCCCGGAGGAGGCCCTGCCCCGCGGGATCCCAGGCGATTCAACTCCGCGAGGAAGGGCCAGGGGACACAGAGAACATCACAGAAGGCAGGCCCGGGACGGGAGCTAGGCTGAAAGAGGAGCCTCCTCGGGGAGACAAACAGGAGAAGGGCGAAGGGCGAAGAGCCAAGGGCCGGGATCAGGGGCGTGCCCGCCTACGGGGGCGTGTCCTGGCGGCGGGGCGCCAGGGGGCGTGTCTGCCGGGCCGGGGGCGTGCCCGCCTACGGGGGCGTGTCCTGGCGGCGGGGCGTCAGGGGGCGTGTCTGCCGGGCCGGGGGCGTGCCCGCCTACGGAGGCCTGAACAGGGCTGGCCGCCCAGGGGCGGAAACGCGCAGGTCCTGGAAGCCGGGCGGTGTCACCTGCGAGGTCGCGGCTGGGGTCGCGGTGCGGCGTTGGCAGGGACGCGTGCACGCCTGGGGGGCCCGGGTGAGGCGGGGGCCCTGGCAGGGGCCCCCTCGTGACGGCGGGTTTGGGGGCGCGCCGGGGCCCCGTCCGGACGGCGGGCTGGGGGAGGGGCCGGGGCCCCCTCGGGACGGCGGGCTGGGAAGGGGGTCCCCTCGGGACGGCGGGCTCTGGGGGGCGCCGGGGCCCCCTCGGGACGGCGGACGCCTTGGGGGTGGAGTCGGCCGCCGGCGGGTCAGAGGTGGGCGTCAGGAATTCTGTCCATTTTCAGGGAAGCGCAGGGCCTGGCGCCGGATATTTAAGAGCTGAGCATTTGTGCACGTGAGCGTGTAGTCCTCGGGTGAGGGGCACGATGAAGCCTGCAGCCCCCCACGGCCTGCTGCTGAGCTCCCTCTGCCTGGCGCTGTGCTGCCTGGGCGGCGCGCGCGGGTCCCGGAGGAGGTGAGCCCGGGACCTCTGGGAGTGGGTGGGGCGGCTCTGAGCTTCCGCAGGGGCCGGGGGCCTGGGGTCGGGTCGAGGCGCCGGCAGGTGCTCTGACACCCTCCGACATTGTAGACGCGCACTTTTGGGTTAGGTTCCAGTGCAACGTCGGGGATATGGTGCTGGTTCCTCTTTTTAAGTTTCTTACGCAGGCTCTTCATCCCCCTGCCTTCCCCTTCCTCCTTTTCATTCAGGGTTGCAGCTGATCCGGGGTAAACAGGCCGTTTTGTGGAGGATTCTTGTTGCACGTTTGTAGAGGAAACCAAATTTTGAGCACCAGATTTTAATTTTTTCTTCTATTTATTTTGGGTAATGATTTCGTATTTAATAAAAGCTTTCGTACTTACACGGTAGGTGAGGGCAAAGGTGGGTTTTACTTTTTAATTAAGTGTCATTGCTGTTTTATCATCTACTTGAAAAGGTAACATTGTATTTCGGCTTTCCCCAGGAAGCCTATTTTTTGAAAAAGAGCTACGTTCATTAATGGATTAGTTTTTGCTGTCAGGTTAAGAGTATATCATTGGAGAGGTAGTATGGGGTACTGGTTGAGTACCAGCCGCTGGTTCATCCAGATGTGTGACCCTGGAGCTCCCTGTGTGGCTTTGCTCATCCGTCAAGTGGACATAACAACAGCACCTGCCTCCTAAGTGTTGATTCGAGGCGAGGCAGAATGTGCTTAGAATCATGTCTGGCCAGTAGCAGTCAGTAAATGTCGGATAAAGACCTGACCCTGTAATATGTGGTCCCCGCCACCCCCATCCCTGCACTGATGTAGTTGGACAACCACAGTGAGTGAGGCATGGTCTGGAGAAAATGCGGCTGATTCAACCCTCCAGGACTTAAGGGGTCCGAAGGTGTTTTCCCAAGTGCTGGCTGGGTGGACCATTTGGTGACTGTCCTCTCTTCCTTTGCCTGGTGGCCTTTCTCTTCAGAACAGCTTCTGCACTGCCTTCAGGGGAGGCTTCTCTACACCCCCGCCGCTCTTGCCTGCCTTGTGTGTGGCCCTTGTCTCGTAGGCCTTCTGAGTCTTGATAGAGTCCTGGTAAACAGCATACTGGGGTCTCCCTCCCTGGCCCTAACTTGATCCTGTAGTGTCAGTTTCCACCTAAACGAGGGTTTTGCACCCAGAAAAAAGCAGCTTCTGACATTTGTCTCAGCTCTAGTTCTCATGCTGCAGCTTATCTTTTTCTTTTATACTGAGTGCAACTTACAACTAAGTTTGTGTAACATCCGAATTGTGATTCTGTACTTATTCAGCAGGACTCACCTCTTTACAGAAACCAATGTGTGAGCACTTGGTCCTGTTTTACTTTTGAGTCATTCCTTCTAAAATCTAATTTATCCTGAATTAAGTGTCTGTTTGAGTGAAGTCCCTTTGTGGCCGCTGACGTTTCCCATCTGTAGAGTGTTTTCACCAGCTATCCTTCCTGCTTCGACCTGTTTGCAGACATAGCTCCACCCCCCCTCACCTGGAGGTCCGAGAGCCAGGGGGTTTCCGGGCGTGTGGGTCATTGCGGGCATGGCCATGCTCCAGACCGAGTCTGAGGGAGCACCGTGGGGCCAAGCACCTGCACCTTCACACTGAGGGGTGTAGAGCACTAAGCAGCCCAAACTTGAGGTCATGTTTTGTTGCCCAATGAACCACAAAAAAATTCAGGTTTGAGGGCCTTATGGGTTTCACAAATGTGGCTAAGGGATAACAATGCTTCTGTTTCTACACTCACGACCAACCCTAGGAGGAAGGCACTTCAGGGCTCCTTCCCTCTGCCTCCTGGCCTCTGCCCCCATCTTTAGTGAGGCCTTCCTGGGCCTTCTGGCCTAAAATTTCAGTTCCTGTCCCCCCTGCTGACATGCCTGTCCTCTTGCTTACTTATATTCTTTGTCACTTGTCACTGTGGGGCACCATGTGTGTTCTCTTAGCTACCGTGGTCACTGTCTCCTTCCCTGGCACGCGTGCTTCAAGAGGGTAGGGACCGGGTCCCTCCGGACAGTGCCCCCATCCCGTGGTAGTGCCTGGGGACCAGGTCCCTCATTCATAGCGTGGCCCCATCCCACAGTAGCGCCTGGCCCTTGACAGTCACTCCGTGTTTGTTGAATGCATGATGGTGTAAATGGATGGATGAA
The DNA here is from genome assembly GCF_002201575.2 of Neomonachus schauinslandi. NCBI lineage: Eukaryota > Metazoa > Chordata > Mammalia > Carnivora > Phocidae > Neomonachus > Neomonachus schauinslandi. Next base: position 2,531,198 of record NC_058410.1, read on the forward strand.
TTTTTCTTTAAACAGTTCTTGAAACATAAGTTCCTTGTGTTTTAACAGTGACAACCATCAGTGGAAAAAGCTAATTATGGTTCACCACTGGCCTGTAACAGTGTGCAAGGTGAGTTTTCCTGCTTCGACTGGCCCCGTTCGTGCATAGTGGGTTTCTGTGTCCACGTCTGCTCTCGGGCTGGCCTGTCATTCGTAGCCGTGTCTCGCTTCTGCTGTGAGGCTGCTCTCTCTGGGCCGAGGTTCCTAAACTGCACACTGCACTGTCTCCTTCGCCTCTCGTGCTGTTGCTGTGCTCTGGCTCGAGTAGTGTTGGAGGGCGGAGAATGGAGCAGTGGTGACCAGCTTTGAGTGCGGTTGGAGATCTAGCTCTCCACCCTGGCGGTGGGGCATCGCGGGAGCCCTGGGTCCTGTGGGCAGGGCCGGTGTAGAGAGCTCCCGTGCTGGGTAACACCAGAAGATCTGCCTGGGGGCACAGAGCAAGGTCATTTGGTGGCTGAGGTGTTCCTGTGACAAAATGTGGGTGTGTTCTTGTGCACTGAAATGCATTCCTACCTTGAAGCTTCAGACATGAGATTTTAAAAAAAGTCTTCTGCCGGTGAAACGTCATTGTTAGGGAATTAATTTCACTACAGGGTGCCCATGACAAGGGGTCCCTGTACTGTGGCCCTGGTGTCATCCCGGGCAGTGGGGCTGTCTCCGGGCTTGTTCCCCGCATGAGTGACGTAGGTGTTATAGGGTGCAGTGGCTGGTCTGTCTTTCTCCACGGTCCTCGGTGCTCTGCACGGGCCTCAGGCACATGCCGGGGACTGACAGGTACTAGCTGCCCCTGGGTCTCAGTCATCCCCTTAAAGGCTCATCTGAGACATTGGACATAGGGCCAACAGAAGACACCCCCCACTGCCCTGGCCGTGGGTCCTGACCTTGCTCTTTACCAGCCGGGCACCTGCGGGAAGTGGGCCCCCTGCTTGGACTGTGCTTTCCTGAGGGATGAACCTGGGGTGTCGGGAGAGGTGAAGTATACGCCCCCCGCTCTGATCCTGCACTTTGTTGTCCTGCTCTTCTGCCCTCTCGGTCTGTGGCAGGTACCTTTCATGCCCCCCTCGTGCCAGTCTCCTAAACCAGAGCCTCCCTAATTTCCAGACCAACCTGGGGCAGAGCTGCCTCTCCACAGAGGGTGATCCCCACAGGAAAGGCTTGAAAATCTGCCTGGAGCCTCACTTGTTCCTCACCAGACACCCACACCCGCTTTTCATGGGTTTATTCCCCGCGGGCGCATTGGTCCCATAGCTGATACATTTCTTGATGGTTGTTTTGGAAGAACTCCCCAATTTAGCTAAAAAATTTGGAAGTCCCTAAAGAGTATGCTACTGAGCTTTTATCTCCGTGAGTTTATCTTTATTGTCCTATCCTCACCTTGGCGTTTTCGCTCCAGAGCACTCGCACTCACGTTTATATTCTGTAACGTTCACACTTACTGTATCACTAACACATCCAGACCTGGCGCCTGAACCAGCTCATTTCACGGGTGCTGTGAGCCCTCAAACATTTATTTTTGATTACACGATAAGAAAATTAATGGGCAAATAGGTGTGTTTCCATCAGATTGACTTAATTTGAGAACATATAAAAAAAGACAAAACTCAGTTTTTAATTGGTTATGTAATTGAGGACTGGGCCACTCCTTCCAGACGGAGCGCCCGCCCCCACGTAGCTCCTCTGGGCTGGAAGCCGCAGTAAATAAACAACGGAACCGTGATGTGCTGTCTGTCTTTCCTCTGCAGGAGGTTGAGAACGACTGCAGAGACCCTCCGGATTACTGGACCATCCACGGATTATGGCAAGCCCTAGCGCCGTTCACGTTTAAACAGGAAAAAACTAGCCAACCCAAAAGTAGATTGAGGCTGGTCCTAAGAGTTACCCTAGTGATTTTTGTTAGGAGTTTATTCAGTGGACCAAATCCTTATTTAAAATATCTTCACTGTTTGTACAATAACCCTAATTTTGTTGTGGCTTAGTTCTGTTTTGGTGGAACAGGGATGATCCGGCTTACATCTGCTGGTAGGGACTCTGGGTCCAGGCTGGGGTCACTAAATGTAACCCTCTCATTTTATCCTTCTTTGGGGGCAATAAGTAGATGCATAAAAATAAGTAAGTGCGTGTGCATTGTACACGCGTGTATGTGTCTCCATCGTACACGGATACCCGAGTTCATCGTTCAGGTTTTGCCTGCATTTTGTGTAGTTTATTCTTCCCTCTTTGTGCGTGTGTTTATCGTGTTTAACTGTGCCCATGAGTCAGCCTGTCAAAGAGATGCCCTTGCCCAGCTGCTCCCGTGGGGGGAGGGGCCCTTCTGGCCTTTGCCGGTACGTGCTTGTTCCTCAGGAACGGGGTTCTGTGAGCAGCAAATTAGACTGCGGCCCGGGGACCCGGCTCCAGCCCCTCCTTTGCCACAGACTTGTCAGTGATCCCACACTGCAGTCTCGGGGAGCGAGCTTCCTCGGGTCGTGCTCATGTTCCTGCCGCTTCACTTGTAGCTGGGAGGACGGTGCACCATGTGCCCCCATCCCGGCAGGGAGCTGCTCTGGTTTCGGGGTGCTGGGCCAGCCTGTTGACACTGGAGACATGTTGGGGGTCTAGGAAGTAGATTCGGTGGCCTGGTGAACTCAGCTGCATCTGAAGACCGGGAGTTGACACGTCCAGAATTAGACGTGGGGAAGTAGGGAGGAGATCCGTGCTTGGGATTTTAGGAAGCTGTGCTAGCTGAGCCTGGGTCATCGGCAGGCAGTCTGAGCACCGTCTGCATGCTGCGTCATTGAGCCTCATCCTCCTGTAAAGAGAGGGAGTCGCGCCGCGGCCCGTGGGCATGGAGATTGGCAGAGGGCAGAGACTTCAGGACCCGGCCTGACTCCCGAGCTCCCCCGACCGGCTTGTTTCGTTTGCTTCCGGGGAGGGAGTCGTCGTGTGCCTTGCTCCTGGGCGGATTTTTTGACTGCCCCTACCTGAGTGTTCTTTGTTAAGTGACTCACACGGCCTTAGCATGTCTCTGCCTTTGCTCCCGCAGATGTTCCCGCAGACGCTCCCACAGACGTTAATGGAAGTGCTTCCTCCTGCATTGGGAGTTCATCTCAACCAAGACTAATTGCTGTTGTTTTTCATTTTAATTTCAAGGCCCGATAAAGCAGAAGAATGTAATGGATCATGGCCCTTTAATTTAGAAGAGATTAAGGTAACACTGTTCATTTTGTCGCTACGGCAGATACCGCGCTCAGTTAACTCCTCAGAAGTGCACCTTCAAAGGCATGCTTTCAAATGAGGAATCACGATCGTATTCACCAGGATTCAACCCCTGGCACTTTTTCCGGATTTATGCATCCCTAAAACAATCCCACACATTAAATCCAAACTAACCTTTCTCCCCTGCCCGGGGCCCACAGCACTAGAAGTGAATTGTGAAGTGACAGCAGACGAGGGTGAAGCCGACCCTGACTGCCCCCCGCCAGGCCACGTTAGTCCCGGGTCCCCTGTGCCTCCCGGTCAGCATTTCTAGACCTCTCTGGCTTGGAGGACAGGCACAGGGTACCACACCTGTCCTTTCTGGCTGTGGGCGGGTGGGTTTCCAGGTAGGGCCTGTGAGCAGAAAGGAAAGGGTGGGCCCTCCCAGCACAAAGGCCTGTGTTACCGAATAGCCCAAGGAGCGGCTTTTACCCGCAATGCTAGCAGACACTCTCTTGAGACACTTCGTTGTGCATGTAACCAGTCATCTGTCAGGTAACAAGTACCTGGACTTACAGGGTAGGGCCTCCCTGAAAACATGAGATGGCATCAGGATTTGCTAGAATGAGGGTCCTTCCCATGAATATATGGCCCCCAAAAGGGCAAGGCAGGAAGTTCCAAACCCTTCATATGTTCTAGTCCACGTGGTATTCTTTTCTCCTCTTTCCTTCCTGTAAGGGCCTTCACTGGCAGGAACCCAGAGGCCTGAGTCTGAGGACTGTCTGTAAGAATTATTAGTGTACCCCAAAGCCTGGCAACGTCTCATTCCTCAGACCCACGTCCCCCTTCCCAGACTCACTGCAGCTTGCCTAATACCGCGGGGGTGTTCCTGGTTAGAGTCTCGTGACCCGACAGTGGAATTACAGATTCACTGACAGTGTACCGAGTGCCTCTAGCTTTCCCGCCCGAGAGGGAAAGAGCCCGGATGCCGTGCTGGCTCGCATGAGAGCTGGTGTGGGGGACGGGCCAGGGCTGAAGAGCTGAGTAGGCAGAGGCCGTGGGAATGGAGAGCAAGAGGGGAGCCCAGAAGTCGAGGAACAGGGCTCGGTGACTAGCTGGTAGAGAAGCTTCCCGTGGGGCTCTGGGTATGGGCTTTGCTGGGGGTGTCCTCCTTCCTGACGGGGGCGCTGGCAGGGGAGCCGGGCTTTGGCGGGTGTGTGGTGGACAGTCAGCTTTGCACGTGTTGAGTTTGAAGTGCCCTGGAAACATCCCGGTGGGTTACGTGTGTCTGTCACAGGAGCGGTCTGGGCTAGAGATGAGCTTTGGTGTGATCAGTGCATAGGTGGTATGAAGCCCATAGGTGTGAACGTGGAGGGAGTGGGGAAGCAGGGCTGAGCCTGGAACAGATTGGGGGGGGCAGGGCATGTGACAAAACAGCCAGAGGAGGGGAGGGGGGAAGCCAGGAGAGGGGGGGTTCGGGAAGGAGCACTAACAGGGTTCGTAAAAGGAAGGCTGAAAATGCCCTTTCAGTTGAGCGGCCTGCTGGGCAAGGTGGGGAGGTGGCCGCAAGCCACTCTTTGTTCAAAACACTGCTGGGTTACTTGCTCTGTCCCAGAAAGCCCAGTTTAGCGTTGGTCCCCTACGAAAGTGGCCTACTCCCCCCTCCTGTGGAGCTGTTGGGAGCTGAAGCCGGAGTGTGGGACAGGTGCAAGACGGGGGCACATGGAGACAGTGAGGCCGACTGCTTCCTGGGAAGTTCGGCCGTGGGAGCGTGAGGACAAGGCTTACCAGGCAGGGGACGCAAGGGATGTCCAGTTGTCCGGTGACTGGCGGGTAGCGGGGGGTGGTGGCAAATAGGGGAAAGCGAGGTCACCCTGAGTTTGTTTAGACACTGTTTTAAGTGAACCTCATTTCTGGTCCAGTGGGTTTGTAGAAATTGAAAAGTAAACCCGAATGCTGTGCAGTTTAGGGCAACTATCTGTATCATACAGCGCACCCAGTCCAGATGAGCTCCTCTTGGGGGAAAGGAGAACCTGAGTTTTGTGGTGTGTGTTTTAATTAGTAGATGCTACTTTTTACAGCAGTCTCAGAAACCTAAAGCAGAAAAATTAAGTGGCAAGTGCAGAGTTCCCACGTATGTCCCCCGAACGCACAGACCATGTCCCCTGTGGTTGACACCTTGCATTCATGTGGTACGCTTGTCACAGGATGGATACTTCATCGCTAGCAGACACTGTGCCGTTCCCAGTAGGCTCGCTCTGTGTCACAGAGTCTTACGGGTTTTGACAGATACATAATGACGTGCATCCCCCGTTATACCATGCAGAGGCGTCTCACTGCCCTAAAATCCCTCGTTCTCCCACTATCCCCCTCCCTCCCCCAGCCCCTCACACCACTGACCCTTCACTGTCTCTGTACTCTTGTCTTTTCCAGAGTAGCACACATCGGGACTCACAGCCTTTTCAGATTGGCATCTTCCACTCAGTGATATGCATGGAAGGCTCTCCATGTCCTTTCATCGCTTGATGGCTGGTTTCTTGTTAGAGCTAACATTCCCTTGTCTGGGTGAACCACTGTGTGTTTACCCACTCCCCTCTGCATACTCCTATTTTCCAATGCACTTTCATGATTAGTCAGATTTCACTTTTATATGTGTTGTAAGAAATAATTTTACTCACCTGACTTATTGCTTAACAGAGGTCAATTCTTCTAATGTATTGGTTTATCAGATTTGCCTTCTAGGTTTTGAGTTGTTAGGTCCTACACAGATTTTTTTTTTTTTTTTATGCACAGGACCTTCTGCCCGAAATGAAGATGTACTGGCCTGATGTGATCCATCCACTAAATCACAGCCATTTCTGGTGAGTGCAGGAGAGCCATAGCCTCGGGGGGCACCGTGTGGGGCTGGGGCCGCGGGGACAGACCACGGGGCCACCCTTCTGAGGCGCAGATGTGTGAACCACCTTTTATTTGGGATGCCATTCTCAGGGCCTTTCTCCAATAGATAAAAAATGTGGGCGAGGGGCGCCCGGGTGACTCAGTCAGTTAAGCATCTGACTCTTGATCTCAGCTTAGGTCTTGATCTCAGGGTTGTGAGTTCGAGCTCTGTGTTGGGCTCTGTGCTGGGTATTTGAAAAAAAAAAAAAAAAATGCAGGCAAGTGGAATTTATAGAGTTGCTCCTAATCCACTATTTCATTCATCACTTTGTTTTAGACTCTCCTTTCCTGTGGTTTCACTAAGCGAAATACATGGGTACCTAAGGGGCAGTCGCTTCAACGCAGGCAGGAGAGAATGTTTCTTAAAAGACTTTGTGCTGTTGTCTCGAGATACATCAAGAAAGAAGAAGAGGCGCTTCAGAAGATCGCGGTCCCGTGCTACGACTTAGGGAGGACAGGGTGAGGTCCCACCTGCGGCTCGATCCGCAGAAACATCTTTAAGTGTAGTGGGAGCTGAGCCAAGGAGAAAAATGCTGTGTTTAACTCAAGATAGCTTTTTAAGTCATTGCTTTTGAAGAAGGTAAAATTAACGTTCATTTACATTATATTAACCGAAAATAATTATTATCTCTGCCTCGCCCCAGTGTGGCAGTTTATAGTTCACACTGCAGTTATTCAGATTTTGTCCAAAATGATTAATTCAATTTGGAAATATTTGTGTGTAGAACATTCAGGAAAGGAATTAAGTGTAGACGGAAGCTTTCTGAAACCATGGAGGGGCACTGGGTGCCTGTCCCCCGGGCTCCCTGGTGCTTAGGCCGACAAGTGTGGCAGGGGCGTGGCTCTGGGGTGCACCCCCCGGGTCTCTTCAACAGGAGAAGCACTCAGAGTTAGGGAGAGGAATGGCCCGGGTCTCCGACACATGTTCTGCACAGCTGCATTCCAGAGAACGCTTTCCCAGAACTTGACGCCCGAATGAGCTGGAGTGGGGGGATGGGGGAACGCAGGAGAAACCCTCTACAGCACTTCACAGTGCACGTAAAATGCCGAGTCTGTGCGAAGTATGCAAAGTATAGTTTCCACTTGTTCGGATGTGTTCCATGACACCATCAGTCAGATTGTTGTTGCCAGGTGACTTAACAATAAATCAACAAATACCCATAAAGAAGGCGGCCTGAGCTGGTCCTTGAACATGAAATCCAAGTAGTGCGGGCAGAGTACACATGTGTTTGTGCTCTCTAAAGGCAAAATGATACTTTTTCAGGTTGGATAGTAAGTAGCACATCTAAAAACTTTTGTTGTAAACTCAGAGGTGACTATCCCACTCTCCTTAGTATTTATGCTCCTGGAGCACCCAAGTACGGGGCCACCGTCACTGGCCCCCTGTGTGCGGTGTTGGGTCATGCTTCCCTGTTGCCCAAATTCCCTTTGCTGTGTGAGTTTCTATAGGGTCCTAGAGGCACTCGGGCCTGTCCACCTCGGCTTTGTCGTTGGCAGCTGGGGATGGAGGAGGGCTCCTGTCCGAAAACTGTCCTCTTTCATCCCAAATAGGAATCAAGTATGCAGAGTACACGGTCTTGGTATTACTTTATGCTCGAGATAATTCTCTAAGATTAAATCTATTCATAAAATTTGCCATATTGAAAAATACCTTGGACGGAGCCCCCTGCAAAGTAGGATTTCTGTTTGTTTTTTGATGCTTGTACAAAGAAGAATGAGAGTTGAGTGAGGTCCAGTTTGGCGAGCAGCCTCACTGGGAGGACAGCCTCACTGTCCTGGGCCTCGACATCCCAGAGGAGCCCCCACCTCTCATCCCGGAGGGCGGCCCCCGGGCCTGCTCGTGTGCCCTCCTGGCGGGTGAGAGGGCCACAGGATGGGCACCTCTGCCTGGTAACTGACCATTTCGTGTTAAATGCAAACTGTCCAATTCCAGGTGATGTGGGAGTCAATGTTGGATGTACGCTAACAATGCTCTAATAGATTCTGATCCTTAAGCTAAGCTTGATCCAAACGTAATAATAACTGACATTTATTGAATATTTCTTTTTTTTTTTTTTAAGATTTTATTTATTTATTTGAGAGAGAGACTGAGAGAGAGAGAGCATGAGAGGGGGGAGGGTCGGGAGGGTCAGAGGGAGAAGCAGACTCCCTGCCAAGCAGGGAGCCCGATGCAGGACTCGATCCGGGGACTCCAGGATCATGACCTGAGCCGAAGGCAGTCGTCCAACCAACTGAGCCACCCAGGCGCCCCAATTGAATATTTCTTATGTGCTGGGAATGGCACGAAGCTCTTCGCTCCGCCAGCACCCTGTACCACAGGTTCTAGAATGATTCCAGCTCCACAGAAACGAGGGCGTCTGTAATTTGGGTTCCATTTTCATCTAGTCGGAAAAAAACTCCTTTTTCTACTCTGTAGAAATAATTCACCCCAGAAACCATGGTAGATGAAGAAAGGTAGCTGTTCCCACGCCATTTTCTTGGGCTGGAGCGACTTGTCATTTAACACTGGCCCTGTGGACGAGCTTTACTGACGCATCAGTGTCCATTCAGATCACACTTCTATAAGACAGCATAGGACCCCTTCACGAATGCCCCTTCCATTTTCCCGCACTAACGATGGCTACCATCCGACTCAACAGCGTCCGCGAATGTGAAGGCGGCGCACCCCACGTTTGTGGGGTCTTGGGATGGCGCCGCAGCGCAGCTGGAGGGGCCCCGGCTGTGGAGTCCAGAGTGCCATTCGGGTGCAGACTCTGGGACTTCCTGGCTGAGTGGCCTCAGCAGGGTGGCTCGCTAGCCCCTCTGCCTCAGTTTCCCCATTTCTAAGCCAGCAGTATTGTTGCCTTGCAGAAGAATGTGAAATTTCCTAGTTAACTGCAATAAAACATGGGGAATTGTTATCAACAGTATTCTTCTCGAATCCATATTGCTGTTCGCGTGTTCTGTTAGAGTTCTGTCTGTGGGCGGATGAGGACACGTCGTGATGGGCGGAGGCGGAGATGGGGAGGGGGCCCGCGGCGTTTCTCTTCTCGGCTAGCTGCTGAGAAAGGACCGGTCGGCGTCCCTGTGAAGCAGAACACCCGGGCCCCGTGATGGCTGGGTGCCCGCCTGTGTGGGGGCGCTTTGTTTTCCTCAGCCGTGGTTCGTGCTGAGTCACTGAAGTGAGTTGTCCCTGACTGGCAGGGAGGGGCTGCAGGGAGATGGAGCACCCTCTGGAGACTGGACTCTGTCCCCTGGGGCCTCGTTCGCACGCGCAGGGGGCTCACGAGTCGTGCCCGTTGCACAGAAGGAATCTTAGCCTCCTTCTTCGTACAAGAAACAACGTGCGTGCGAATGTCCTGTCCTAGGTGTGAACTCTTCATTGTGGGTCTGTTTCATGACTTTTAACTGGAGACTGTTGATTAAAACGCTCTCCCAGGAAGCACGAGTGGGAGAAGCACGGCACCTGTGCTGCCCAAGTAGACGCCCTCAACTCGCAGAAGAAATACTTCGGTGGAAGCCTGGACCTGTACCGGGGGCTGGAGCTTAACAGGTAGGGGGTCTCCTGGGGCCTGGCCCTCCCAGGCCGTGCAACCGTCCTGAGGAATCCCAGCATCTCCCACCCAGCCTTGCAGGTCAGTCTGGGCCTCGGAGCATAGGGCCCTGTCTGGGCTCGGACGTCATCGGACGGTGAGTGGGCCCGAGGAAACAAGACTGACCAGGGCACACGTCTTTCAGCCGGGATTTCTTTTTTCCTTTTTTTTTTTTTTTTAAGATTTTATTTATTTATTTGACAGAGAGAGAGACAGCGAGAGCAGGAACACAAGCAGGGGGAGCGGGTGAGGGAGAAGCAGGCTTCCCGCCGAGCAGGGAGCCCGATGTGGGGCTCGATCCCAGGACCCCGGGATCATGACCTGAGCCGAAGGCAGACGCTTAACGACTGAGCCACCCAGGCGCCCTCAGCCGGGATTTCTGACGAAAGTCTATTGCATTAACGCGGCAGGTTTTGTAAAGACCGCGCATCACTAAGTGTTTGGATCGCTGCTCTAGTGTTTCTGGAACAAGCAGGACGAGGTGGTAGGCAGGGGTCCTCGGAGCCTAGAAATTACCCAGACCCAGAACTCGTAAAAACCCCCTCCAGGTGGCCCTGCTGAGGGCCAGGGCCCCACCTGCTCGTCCCGCCTGGCCGTGACTGAGAGCTGGGGCTGAGGTTGGCCGTCCACTGTCTGAGCATTTCTGGTGACCAGGTGTGTGGGCAATTCTTGCTTTTCTTCATTTAAGTGGTCACATAATAAACCTGTGACCTTGTTTTAAAGACCAGGGCAGGAAATTAGATGGTTTGCTTTAGTTAGAAGAAGCCAGAATCCTATCAAGTGCCTTTGCTAGTCACCTGTGTTTAAGCTTGTGAACCACATCTGCTTAGAAGATGCGCAGGCCCGCATCCGTTCTCTGCACATGCGCTCTACTGCCCCGGCCTACAGAGGCGCAGCCGGCCCCCCCCCCCCCCGCCCGTGTCACTGGGATCCGGGTGGGGAGGGGCGAGCGCCCCGGGGGAGGACAAGACTGCCTGAACTACGCCCTGCAGAGGAGGCCTCAGAGCCACGTGTCCCTGGATCCTGCGGCTGCCACTGGCCCGTTGTGCACCGTGTAGGTTCTGCGTCTCCGTGCCGGAAGGTGACGGAGGGGTCCCCGCAGGTTCCCACGCCTTCCTGCTCTCGGACCGCAGGACTGAGGACCGCCGCCCGGGGGGTACACACCAGCCGGCGTCCCGGCTCCCGCGTGCCGGGCTTCTCTGCAGCTCTTCTCACAGCAAGAGCAAGACCTTTGGGAACATTTCCTCACCCCAGAAGTGTAGCTGATACCTAGTCCGGACATCCTGGTGAGGGTTGCCTGGGAGAGTTTCCACAGTGCAGAGTGGCGGAGCGGGGTCCACTCGCGGGCCGTCTGCAGAGAGGAGGCTGCCCCAGGTTTTCCTGACGCCTGAGCGGCGCGAGGTCCAGCTCACTGCCCAGGCCCGGTTCTGCTCAATCAGGAAAAAGGCAGTGAATGGGGACTGCTGAAAGGCTTTATATAAAACATCTCAATAATTCATCCTTTCATCTGACAACTGTTTAGGAAGCACCTCCTGCTTACACTTTCTGAATGTCTGTAGCTCTCTGTGCGCACGTGGGTGCAGGATCCCCAGAGCTGGGGTCACTGCAGCTCGGGCAAGGCCATCACCACTGCTGGGGGCGCCTAATTATTCCTCTTGCAGAAACGTGCGCTCTGGGCCTGCTGAGCACAATGCTCTGCGGGGGTATGAGGTCTATTAGACTACCTGGGAATAGGGTTGTAGAGAAAGTATATTCCTTCCCCGTTCCTCCAAGGAAAATCTAAAATCTCAGTGCTCACAAAATTAGCAAGTGAAAACATAAGATCCCTTGTATTTTTCTCTATGTTATAAACCCTTACCACAGATTATCTTTTTCTCAGAGGGAAGCCTGTCATGTTATCATAAACTAGCAGTGTTCTATTCACTTTATAATATGAAGGTAGCAAACCTGAAAAATGCAAAGTATCGTGAACCGAAGATCTTGGATAACCCACAGACACGGGCCAGGGAATTAATGCCAATCTAATCTTAACACCATAGAAAATATTATAGACTAATCTGGGCTGAATGCCAGGCTTCCCCAAATATTTCTCATTCTCTGCCTCACTTCTTGGTGACCTGACTCTCGGGCTCTTCAGCAACACTGCCCAGTAGAAAAATAATGCAAACCATATACGTAACTTAAAATTTCCTAGTACCTCATTAAAAATAGCAAAAAGAAACCAGTGAAATTGATTTTATATTATTTAATCCAATGTATCCAAAATAGTGCAACTTGAAATAAATATTTAAAATGTGCAAAGTTTTGCATTTCTAGAGCCAGAGCTTTTGAAATCTGGTGTTTACGCTGTGCAGATAGCATGAGGACAGGCCGTGGGCACGTTTATTTCTAGGCTCCGAGGACCCTTGTCCACCACCTCCTCCTGCCTGGGCCAGGAGTGCTACAGCGGAGACCCAGACACTTGGTGGTGTGCTGTCTTTACAAACACTGTCTTGTTAACACAATATATACTGTTGCCAGAAATCACGGCTGGAGGAGGCATGTCCTGGTCAGTCCGGTTTTCCTCGGGCAGACTCATCTGACGATGTCCGTGTCCAGAGAGGCAGCCCGGGTCTCACGTCTGCTCCGGGTGGTCATAGCCCCAATAATCCAGGGAGACGTGATGGAGGCTCGAGTGTTGTTTTGGGACTTTTAATCTGAGAATTGTTTATATTGTGCTCCATCATTTAACAGGTAAGTTAGTCATATGGTATTTTGATGGGATAGCTGGTCAAAACCATATGCTTTAGGGAATGATTCAAGTCTGTGGGTGTTGAATGTATTTAAAGATTTGACCAAGTGTGGTTTTCTAGGATAAGCCTGGAATCCAAAATCAGTTGCTAACTATCTTTTGAAGCATGCTTGGCAAATAGGTGGTAATGTGTGTGCCAACTCCAGTGGGTACGGGCCATCTGGCCACTGTTGAGAAGGGTCCGGGTGCTGGAGAGAGATCCGCAGTGGGTGCGCTGTGGGGAGGGGTGGTCAGGGAAGCCCGAGTCCCATTTATGTGTTGTCCTTGCTCACAGATTTATTGCTGAAAGCAATAGAAAATAAGTACTTTCTTTTAAGAGTATCTTCATTTTTATTAAGAAATATATTTTAAAAGAACAAGAAAGGAAAATGTATGGTATTATACAGCTAATTTTTTTTAATTTAAATTTTAGCATGCTCCAAAAATTGGGAATAAAGCCATCTATCAATTACTACCAGGTAAGTCTTGCTTTCAGCTTCGTAACCGAATGTATGTCTGCCACCTGAGGACACCTAGCATCCCACCCACGGTAGAGTGTCTGCAGCCTGAGCACCGCACTTGGGTTTTAAAGTGACTCGAACAAGCCCTCTCCTATTTGACTATTACGTTTCCAAATAGGCTTTATTTATATCTTGTTTCCCAGTGCACATTGTGATCTGAAAGCTGTGTAAACCTTGAAGCCGAGGTTCATGGTCCCTCGGTGAGAAGCGTGTTCCAGGCTCGCACAGGGCAGGGGAATAAGTGGTTTGAAAAGCACATTCCAGGGCGCCTGGGTGGCTCAGTTGGTTAAGCGACTGCCTTCGGCTCAGGTCATGATCCTGGAGTCCCGGGATCGAGTCCCGCATCGGGCTCCCTGCTCAGCGGGGAGTCTGCTTCTCCCTCTGACCCTCCCCCATCTCGTGCTCTCTCTTTCTGTCTCATTCTCTCTCTCAAATAAATAAAATCTTTAAAAAAAAAAAAAAGCACATTCCATTTTATAGTATTTTGTTTGCGGAAGACGCATAAGATTTTTGTTTTCATGATAAAACTACAGAAATTTAAACAGACCAGATCTTACTGTCTGGTAAGCATATGCAAAAGATAACTGTTTTCCACCCAGGATAGCCTGTTTTCATAAAGGGAGTCTTACTGGCTCACGGCCCGGCGGGTTCCTTTACTGTCCCCCATGGTCACCCTCCGTGGGCAGGTGTCCCACGGAGAGACACTGAGTGACCCTCGGAGCCTGAAGTACTTCCCCTGGTCCTTCCCACAGTAAGCTTGCTGACTCCTGCGTTAGGGAACTGATGTGTTCTCTACGTAAACTGATTTGATCTCCTGGGATTAAAAAAAGATTAAAGTTACTGATTTTAGCAATCCCTGGTTTCCAGGCTCCTGGCTGCACACCGAGCTGTCATTTAGGTCTCCTGACTGTGAAATCAGTCGGCATTTCTGCTGCGCTCTAGGACATCTGTGCTCCACCCTGTAGCCGGTTTCCGCTTGATCTTGATCTTGATCGGATCTTGATCTTCCGCTTAATGTCCCGCCTGCAGCGAGAGTGGGGCTGGGAGGGAACAGTGACCCAGGGGAGACAGTGTCAGCTGCCCCAGGAGAGAGAGGGTTTGCAGGGCCCCCTCGGTCCTCGGGGTTCATGTTCAAGCAGGTAGGGGGACTGTGTTTACATTTTTGCCCAGAATGTGTCTATCAGAGAACGGATTTCAATGACAGTAAAAGCACCAAGGACAACTAATGTCTTGGGCTCCCTGTCTGTGCCGCAGGCACTTTGTTAGGTTCGGAAGCAGCAAGATGTGAGCTCAGACAGGAGTCCTGGCCCGTGAAAGTTGGTCTGATCTATTGCACGCAGCACCTACGTTCTGGGTGTGGACAGAAGCTCAGGGCAGGGGGGAGAGTGGAGACTGTGGAGCACATGTGGGGGCCACTGTGGTCTGAGGGTGGAGCCCAGGTGGCTGGCGGCCTGTCCCCGGGGTCTCGTCTTCGAGCCCGGAGTGCCAGGAGGACTGTGCCCTGGGGTCTGCTGTGTCCGGAGTATCCCGTGTGCGTGGGGTGGGCCCCTTACACCGCCTCTGCCCGAGTATTTCTAATGCATTTTATCTCATTTCAGATTTCAGATATTAAAGACGCCCTTGCCAGCATATACGGAGTCGTACCTAAAGTCCAGTGTCTTCCACCGAAACAGGTCAGAGGTGCTATGCTATGTTTTGTTGCTCTTTGTCTTTATCGAGAAGACAGGTTAATGTTGTCAGCATCTGTGTGCTCACCATGGAGTTCCCAGGGGCAGAGATGCGTGTGTGCGCGTGTGTGTGGGAGTGTGTGCATACAGGTAATGCTGTGTGCACTTTAAAATCGCAGACGGTTAGACACGGATCCGAAGGGACACATGCGTCCCTGTTCACAGCGGCATCATCTACAATAGCCAAACTGTGGCAGCAGCCCAGGTGTCCACCGACTAATGCGTGGATGAAGATGTGGTGTATACACAATGGAATGTTGCTCAGCCATAGAAACGAATGAGATCTTGTCATTTGCAACAACATGGATGGAGCTGGAGAGTATGATGCTAAGTGAAATAAGGCAGTCAGAGAAAGACGAATACCATATAATTTCACTCATATGTGGAACAAGCAAAGGAAAAACAGAGAAACAAACCAAGAAACAGACTCTTGACTCTAGAGAACACACTGCTGGTCACCAGAGGGGAGGGGGGTGGGGGGATGGGGGGCTAGGTGATGGGGCTGAGGAGGGCACTTGTGATGAGCACCGGCTGTTGATGGAAGTGATAAATCACTGTATTGCACATCGAAACATATATGACACTGTACGTTAACTGTACTGGAATTAAAAAAAAAATTACACACACACACACACACATTGTTCTTCGATGCCATGCTCGAATAGGGTTTGTTTTCTTGAGACTTCTCCCCGACAAGAACACACGGGCTCTGGCAGGGACGGTGAAGGAGGCGGGTGTACGAAACATTTCTAAGTTAGGGATTTTCTCAGGCTTTCCATTGTTAGTCTTAGTCATTTTAACCGTAGATACTTGTCTAGTGTGTACAGGGCCTGTAGTTTCTTTTGTCAGCTTCGATAAAGACTTAAATTCTTTGAGCAATAGGGTCCTTTGACCCATTTATTCTGGTGCTCGCTTCGGCAGCACATATACTAAAATTGGAATGACCCATTTATTCTGCAAAATGTCTCCCGATGCCGTGATGCATATGCCGTGCACAGAGGTGCATGTTCCTCAGGTTCAAGCGGTGTCCCCTCCCCCAGGCCACCAGGCTGGCAGGGGGACATCTGGGTGGGGACCGGGCGGCGAGCCCTGCAGCCCCCTGCCGGTCGCTGCTGGACAGAGTGGGGGGCCCCCGCTCGTTGCTGGCCCCTGGAGTCCCCCCTTGTGTCTTCAGAGTCTGAGACTTGATGACCGCAGAACAGGCAATCCTCCGAGATCCAAATTCTCAGACGCCCCTCATTTTCTGTGTTTAGGGTGAGGAGGTGCAGACGATCGGTCAGATCGAACTGTGCTTCACCAAGGAGCTGCGGCTACGGAACTGCACGGAGCCGGGGGAGCCCGGGGGGCCCAGGGGGGCCGGGGGCCCGGGGCTGGAGGTCTGCGAGGACGGCCCGGCCTTCTACCCGCCGCCACAGCAGACGGCTCCCTGACGCCCACAGGCCACGGGGATGTTTTGAAAAGCTGGAGAGATGCACAAAGCGCTGCCTGTCAGAAAGCGGCTGCCAAGTGGAACGTTGCGTCTGCAAGCGTCTCTGCTGCAAGGTGTTCGGTTTTGCGTTTCCCTTCACGCCCGTGTGCTGACGCTGTACCTGTAAATCTGGGCTGAATATGGGTGCAGCAGGAGAAAGGAAGCCTCCCACGCCTCGGTAGAGGCTTTGTGGTTGGAATAAAGGATACAGATTTTCTTTCCTTCTCCCTTATTGAGCTCTTTGGCGCCCTGGGCTCGGCAGGCCCCTTGGAGGTGGGCACACGGTGGGGATTCAGAGCGGCTCGCCTGCCCCTCCAAGCAGGTGGCCTCCTTGGCGTGGGGGTCGCGCGGGGCCTGTTCTCAGGCCGGGATCAGGCCAGTGGCGGGTGGTCGTCTCACCTCCTAGCTCGGAACGTGTTCACCCGCGTCCCTTTGGTGGCCTGGCGCAGGCAGGGGAGATGCTCCAGGGGGCTGCAGGGGACCTGCCAGCCAGCATCCCCACCCAGTCAGGGGCTGCACAACCTCAGCCCAGACCCTGTTTGGGTTCCTTTCTGAGAGGAGGTAGCCCAGCCGCAGCCTGGTGGGGCCGCTGATGAATCAGGATGCAAAGCGCGCAGTGACACAGTTTAGCCCTGGTGGGGGGGGGGGCAGCGCCCCCTCCCTGTCCCCGGAGACTGCGCCCTTCCCTTTGTGCAGGACGATGCGGCTCCCCCCGCCGACAGACAGGCTCTCCCCCTGCTGCACTGAGGCTTCGTCTGCAAAGTGAGGACACCTGACGGTCTGTGAGATGGAAACCCTCGGAACGTGACTTCCCCTCGGTCTCTGCCCTTCCGAGACGTGTTTGGCTGTGGGGGGTAAAATACGACCCATCTATTTGTTTTAATCTGGTTGATACTGTCCTAGTTCTTTTATTTATCAAACACTTGAAATAAAATTGACTCTGTGTACTTCAGAACACTAACTTACTTAATCCTAAGAACAGCCATATTTTCAAAATAACCCTGTCTCTAACAAAAAAACCTATTGAATTGAAGGGCTATAAAAGGTCATGCTGTGAGGAATAACTGATGTTTCCTTTCACGTTTTAGGGTTAGTGTTAGTGAACAGGTAGGCATGACTGATCCCAATAGCAAGCAAGAAGATTTTTTAAAAGATGCTGGATTTCTCATCAGAGCAAGTCCTAATTTTATTTCCCCACAGCGTAAATCTCTGTATTTTCCCAGGGCTCAGCCCCTGCCTCTGCCCTCCTGTGGCTTCTCCCCATGTGCCTGTCTGTGTCAGATCTCCCTCTCCTTTCTCTTGGAACGACACCAATCATACTGGACTAGAGCCACCCTAACAACCTCAATTTGACTTGATTACATCTGTAAAGACCCTATTTCCAAATAAGGTCACATTCACCAGTCATGGGGATTAGAACCCACAACACGGACCACAGACAAGACCTGACTGGCTGCTGGCCTCTGTATTCTGTACAGTAGGGCTGACGCGCTGTGATGCTGTTACCCCAAGGAGGAGCCCATTGGAAAATTATCCTCCTACAAAAACGAGGAACCTGGGAATTGTTGGAGAGGAGATCTCTGAAGGCTCTCAACATGCTTTAAAACCCACGCAGTAAAGATGGCTTACTTGATCAGGGCTGAAGAGATTTTTTAAGCAAGATTGAGGTTATCCTTTGTAACACGTACCTTTCTGGTAATGCACAGACTACAGTGAGGAAACATTTAACAGGTTCTCAGCAGGTCCGATCAGGATGTGAATTACAGCCCAACTGGAACTTGAAGTAGGTGCCCTGTTGGGGGCCAAGGGCAGGCTGTCCCCAGATAGGTCACTTCGGCATAAAGATTATTTTGAGTTATGAAGGAATCAAAACCCAAATTTGGAAAAGCTCCTTGCCTCCCCTTCAAGAACGTCCAAAAAAAAAAAGAATTTGGTAGGGTCCCTGCTCCTGGAAGAGAGCTGTCTGCCTATGAACCAGGGGTGGGAGACCAGGGGGAGGGCCAGCGCCCTGCTTGATCAGAGTCTCCTAGTCCCAGTGGGTCTTTGTGGCCCAGCAAACATTTGTTTACCAAACATGTGCTCATTTTCCTCTTCCTGTGAATTGCATTTCTTCCTGGAAGTCCCAGACCCCTGCCCCCTTCTCACTTCAGAATGACACATACACCTCATTTTGCTGGTCTCTGGAATTTCTAGGTCTGGGTGGACTTCCTGTGTGTACGCTATTAAATCTGATTTTCTCCTGTTAATCTGTCTCATGGCAACTTGATTCTTAGTTCAGCTAGAAGGACCTTTGAAGGGGACAGGAATTCTTGCTCCTGGACAGCTGACAGATGCATAAATAAACTTCTGGGAGAGAGAGAAGGGCACAAACAGCCAGGCCCTGGCCAACAGGAGATTAGAGAGGACATGATAGTTGAGAAGGGCCAGGAAGGTTAGTTCTATGGAGAACGTTTGTAGGATATGTCTCAGTGGATCATTCCGGATCAATTTCTCCTGGCATACCCAGTAGGTCCTTTCAGTTATGTACATCCATATCTTTTATCTCTGGAATGTCTTCGAGGGTTATAATTTTATTTTTTTAATTTTATTTATTTTTTGAGAGAGAGAGCGCGCCCTCGCGGGGGAGGCAGGAGGGGCCGAGGGACAGAGAGAATCTTAACCAGGCTCCACGCCCAGTGTGGGGCCAGCCGTGGGGCTCAGTCTCAGAACCCTGAGATCATGAACTGAGCTCAAATCAGGAGTCAGATGCTTAACCAACTGAGCCACCCAGACGCCCCTGTAAATTTTATTTTTTTAAAGATTTATTTATTTTAGAGAGAGAAAGAAAGCCTGTGCATGAGTTGGGGGGAGGGGCAAAGGGAGAGAATCTCAAGCACACTCCCCGCTGAGCCTGACATGGGGCTGGATCTCACAACCCTGAGATGATGACCTGAGCTGAAATCAAGAGTTGGACGGCCGTCCAACTGACAGCTACACAGCGCCCCATCAAGGGTTATCATTTTAAAGGGCAGTTTTGTTACATTGTTATAATTTTCTTCTTCAGGGACACCATTTATACATTATAGAGTCTTAAACTTCCTCATAACTTACAGCCCATTTGATGTGGTTTTGGAGTGATGTTGGGATCTGGACCCAAGGGCCAAGAAAGAATTCTTGAGACGTCTTTGGAGCAAAAAGGTGGTCTTATTAAAGCACAGGGACAGGACCCATGGGCAGAAAGAGCTGCTGCCCCAGGATTGTGAGGAGCAACTGATTAGAGACTTTGGGGTTGGGGAGGTAAAGACAAAGGGAAGTTTCCAAAAGGACTTTGATCTGCTAAAGAAGACTCACAGGATCCAGGAGGCCTGGCTCTTGTCAAGCTGAGGTTGTTTTTCCCTCTAACAAAGCATCAGCATGAAGACAGTTGGGAGTTTCCTGGAGGAAGGTTCTGCTCTGCCTGCCTCAAGGATTTGTCAGTGGGCTGCAGGTTATAAGCACATTTAATTTTATCTATATTTCCCTCTGCCTTTGTTCCCCACATCACACTGACAACTACTTGAGACAGGCAGGGTAACCTTCCTCCAGGAACTCAACTGCCTTAATGTGAATACTTGGCTAAGGGCAAAACGCAACCTTAGCTTGACATCAGCTGGACCTCCAGGATACTGCAAGTCTACTTTAACAAATGACAGTGCCCCCAAGATGTATGTTGGCAATCATCCTTCAAGCATATGACCCACTGATAGACATCTGTAGGGTCTCATGACTAGGGTTTTACTAGACAGTAGTAAATGACCCCTCAGGGTCCTGGAAACCTTGCTTCCAAATGCCTCAGAGGCTCTCCCTAACCCCCTCCCAACTGAAAGTATATAATCAGCCACTCCTGCCCACCCCGGTGCGGCTCCTTCTGCCCAGGGGTCCTGGTCCCATACTTTAATAAAGCTACCCTTTTTGCACCAAAGACGTCTCAAGAATTCTTTCTTGACCGTTCACCCCCGAACCCCAACACTTCACATCAGTAACCACTAGAGTGAAAACACAAACCTTCCCAAGTACCAAAATCAATTTTTCACAAAACAAAAAGAACACACCGAATAAGGAAACGTTAAATGTAACATAAGACACACGGTAATTGCCACATGCTATAAATGAGAGTTGAGACCAAACATAGCAGCCCTATCCAGACACGTGAATGCACATCACTTACCATTGAAAAAGAAATTTTTTTAAATGGCTCAAAAGCAAAACCCAAACTCCCTGGTATAAAAGAGACGCGCCTGAAGTGCAGCGATTTACAAGGCAACAAGCAGAGGGACGGCGACTGACCCCGCAAATGGAGACAGGAGGGTATCAGGTGTCTCAGACTCAGAGAATCTGTCTCCCCAGAGCATTCCAGGGGCTGCAGAGGGTCCTTGGCTATGTCTAAAAGTAAACACTACGCTAAGACCTGGTTTCTTGAGACAACGATGCTCATGACTGCTTTCCCCAGACCGGTCACAAAGTGGCCGTGTCAGGAGTCTGATCAAAAGCAGTGGCATTATTCTGTCTTCTCTGCAAGGCCGAGGATGGGGCCCTGCCCTCTGGGAGCTGAGGGCCCAGGCTCAGTCACCTAGGAAAGAAGAGCCTGCGGCCCTGGCCTCTGGCCCCAGGCTCTCCTGTGGGGCTGCTGGCTCCGTGCGGCTTGGCCTCTCTTCTGCTGGACCACCTGTGTCCCGGTCTGGAGAAGCAGAGAGTGAAACAGAAACAGGATTTTATCTGTGTCTAGACTGGCTGACAGCCCTCCAGGCCTGGGTCACCTGCAGTGTCCTTACTCCATAAAGAAACTTCATACCCCAGAGTCATTTAAAAGATTGCTATTGTTTCCTTGAGTCGTTTTGCAAATACATGGCTCGAGGCTAGGGTTTCAACTTCATTATTTCCAGCCTGGCCAGGGAACCTAAACAAGCTTCACGTTTGAACTGCATTTCTGTGCTGGCCCAGGGGGATCCAGGAAAGCGGGCGTCTGGCGACGCTCCTCAGACACCCATCTATCTAAAGCCTGCCTTGTCTTTGTTCTGATAAGCCATTCTCTTTTTAGATAGGGCGTATTTATCAGCGTGCTAGCCGGGGCATTTCCTGCGGGGGAGACTGGGGCTGGCGCAGGGGGGCGGGGCGCTGCCCGCGGAGCCGGGCGGAGGGCAAGCCGGGGGCAGGCCGGGCAAGCTGCACGACAAGGCTTAGATCACTGCGGGAGGCCACCAGGCCCTGCTGCGGACTGCTTACCAGCACTTGTTTGGGCCTGGAGCACACAGCAGGTGCGGGACGCGCGTCCGGTAACCTGGATGGAACCCAGCGAGTACGGGCCCTGCGCGGGGCCCCGGGGCCGCGAAGCAGCAGAAGTCCGCCCCAAGGGCTCAGTCCAGTCCGGCAGACACAGGGAAGTCTGTGTGTGAGCATCACTCCCTGGATCCAACTCTGCCCACGCCCTTCCCGCTGCACACACCCGGGGGCGGGCCCGGGGTGGGCCCCGGGGGTCAGCGCCAGAGGGTGGGCGGAGCAGATGGGGGGCGGGGGCGAGCGGGATGCGGGGAGGAGCGGCGCGGGCGGGGAAGGGCGGGCAGGGGTCTCCCACGGGACCAAGGAAGGCTCCTCCCCGGGGAGTCGGTGCCTAGCAGGTGGGCAGGAGCAGGTGGGGGGACGGGGCGGGGGCAAGCGGGATGGGGGGACGGGCGGGGGGCAGGGGTCTCCCACGGCTCTGCCTGCCCCCGAGCCCGCTGTGGGCAGACCCCTTTGCGTGGAGCACCACGGAAAGAGCCCTTGAAAAACCCAGACGAAGAGCGCCAAAGGTGCAGCCCAAGAATGACCTTGGCCCCCCCCCGCAAGGGACCTGGCACCCGGTGCCCCGACCTGCCCAAAACAGTGCCTCCGCCCGCTGGTGACTTGTCGTCATTCCTGAGTGGTTACTGCCCCAGCCACTGCTTCCCGTGGAAGCCTGGTGTCCCCCTCAGTGAATGCCATCACCACCCTCCCCTCCCTCGGTCCTGGCAGAAACTCCAGCGTTAACTCGGAACTTTCTCGTCCTTTGTTCTATTCCTGTCAGTCAGAATGTGTTCGGATTAGATTCCTTCTCTCCTTTCCACGAGGACTTAGTTCAGAGCCTCATCCATCCTTCTGCAGACCACTGCTGACTCCAGGCCAGTCTCTCCTCCAAAAGGCACCTCAGCACCGCGTTCTGTCACTCTGGGTCACAGCCAAGGCCTCTGCCATGGGGTCAGGCCCTCAGCGGCACCAGCCCCCCCCCCAGGGGCTCTGGAGGGGCCCCCCGGCCGGCCAGCAGGTCTCTGTGCGCCGGGAGCGCTCTCCTGCAGCTCGGCCACCCCCCACTTACACCGTCGCCCAGCGCCCCTGGGACCCCCAGACCCCCACTTACACGGTAACGCCCAGCGCCCCTGGGACCCTCAGACCCCCACTTACACGCTTACAGGCTGGCTCGGCGGCTGTCCTACAGACAGCTAGCGCCACTGGGACCCTCAGAATTTCCTGCAGACCTCCTGGACCCCACTCTGCCCCTGGGTCGGGCGGGGGGGCCGGTGTCTGGGGTCTTGCCTCTGTTAGAGCTCTTGTTGAGTGTAGACACGGGCCACACCTCACTTGCCATGAGACCGGGGGCTTCTTTATTCACTCAACAAACGTTATAGCACTTGCGTGAGCCAGGCACTCCTCCAGGCACTGGGATCCAGCAGTGAACAGATAGACAAAAGCCCCTCCTCTTGGAGCCTACAGCCTAGTAGAGGGAGCAACAGACAACGAATAAAATGAAGCCCTTGCATGGTGCTGAGTCTGGGGGTCGGGGCAGGGCTGAGGTTTAAAGAACCTGGTCAGGGAGGAAAGCGCCAGAACTGTCTAATTACGTTTTCTCTTTCTGCGGTGTTTTTGTGAACTTTGGATCAGGAATACAAGGTATTTAATCCAGGTCCCGAGGCACTTTGTAAATATCTTTCCAAACTTCAACTAGATCAGCTGTGCTCATCACTGCAGAGGGCTGGAAAAACACTTCGTGCAGTCCAGAGAGCTGCTTTCGCTCCCGGGATCAGGCTCGTCGCGTGGGAGGCCAGGACACGGCCCCACATGTCCCACTGATGCCCGCACTTCTGTGAGGTCGGCCTGCCGCATTGTTGTACGGGTCAGCTGCGTTTACATAGAGGGGCGGTAATGGGAATTCCTCATCCTGAGCAAAACCTTTGACAGTGAGAAGTGCTGGTTTGTGATAGGAATTCTGTGTTTCTGGGAGCTGTAGCCAGCCCTCCACCGACTGTAGACGAGATGGACGGAGTTTCAGGTTCAGGTGACACTACATTGCCAGAGGGTAGGAAATGCAGCGGGTCAGAGCTGATAGGTTCCACGGTGACCTCACATGGACTCACCTGGAACATTCCAAACCTGCGCGGCTTCCGTAC
The DNA here is from genome assembly GCF_002201575.2 of Neomonachus schauinslandi. Taxonomy (NCBI): domain Eukaryota; kingdom Metazoa; phylum Chordata; class Mammalia; order Carnivora; family Phocidae; genus Neomonachus; species Neomonachus schauinslandi. The sequence goes on from NC_058410.1 coordinate 2,554,821, forward strand.
ATTCAGAAAGCAAGAATCGTGCAGTAATTCCTATTCATTTTTGGATGTTGAAAAGTCTGCAGGGTGGACGGACCCGTTTTCGCCAGCAAAGGCGTTGACCCTGGCTTGTCCAGCATGGGTGGTCCGGTCATGGCCGGCCCTGCTCTCCCAGGTATTGGGGTCTGTTTGGGGTTCTGCCGTGAGCTGTGCACTGCACAGCTGGTTGAACACTGTAGGTGCTTAGTGAACATTTGACCAGGTTTGCGGAAAGACGGTTGGCAGTGGCCCAGAGGGGTTCCTGTTCATCAGAAGTCACCTCGTAGTGGCCCTAATTAGTCACAAGTGTCCTATACTCAGGTGCAGGGCTCCCTTCGTCACAGACTTGACGGTCACCAGCATGCTTTTTCTCCGTGTTAGAGCACAAAAAACAGCAGTTAGAAACAAGAACAGCAACAGATACTTGCGTGGTCCCACCCAGGATGCTGGGAGTCTCCTGCAGGTGGGCTACGCCATGTGCATCGATGGAAACGATTTGATGTTGCTACAATGGACGGTCTCGTCTATGATGTGGGTGCAGTGGGGTGCCACTTACTGGAGGTGACACACTGAGGTATGGGCAGGAACCAATGGAAGAGGGGTTACTAGCTCTCGGACAGTCTTGCCTCTTGAGTATGGGAGTTAGTGATCCATGAGCATGTGCATAGATACTTCTTTCACATTGATAATATATATCACGGACAGAAATATGAACATATATATTCATGAAAACATACATGCATGCATATCAGTTAGGACCCTGACAGTTACAAAGAGCAAGAAAATGAAAGCTATCTTTAAAAATGAAGGGAATTAGTTGGCCTCAGTAATTGAAAACTGCCTTCAGGTGTAGTTTGATCAAGGGTACAGCTCAATTACTGTCCTCCACATGGCGGTTTTCCCTCTGCCCTGTCTCCACATGTAGCTGCGCCGAGCCTCCGGTCATGCGGGAGGAGCTTCCAAGTCATTTCCTTTGAAAGCAAAGCAACGTTCCCCCAAACTGAATCTCCCTAAACTCCATATTCTCTTTCATTTTTATCTCTACGGGACTTAGAAGGACAAGCAGTCTCCTTCTACAGCTGCTACTCAGAGCTGCAGGATTGTAGGAAAGGCTGAGTTTTATGCTTTATGTCTAATTACGACAGATGGTAAGTACCTCAAGTCATATACTGGGTATATGCCGCCGGCAATTGTCCTCCAACTTTCTTTAACCTCGAGGTGAGGCTTGCGGTGTGGCTTCGCACGCCGTGCAGTTCAGTCACCTTTCCTTTGGGCCCTCGTTCCTGCAGAGAATCACGGGGGTGGAGGGAGCCGCCATGGGGCAGGGCTCCGGCAGGGGAGCCAGGTGGGCAGGGGCAGGGCCGTCCTGGGCCAGCAGAGGACGGAGGTCAGCAGAACACGGCCTGCTGCCGCTCAGAGGACACACTGGGTCCCCGGGCCACATTCCCAGCATACAGAGGGCCTCAGACCCCAACCCCAGACAGCTCCTCAACAGTGCGACAGGCATGGTCTGAGGGACACAGTGGCTCTTCACCCGATGAGCAAAGCTGGGAGGCCCACGTTCCAGGAAGGGGTGTGGTGCAGGTCGCCACGCAGCCCCCACGTGGGGCAGGGAGTACCGGGGCCACCGAGGGCCAGAGAAGGCAGTGAGATGGGGAGTCTATCCCTGCTCCCACGCAGGCACTCTCCGGGGACCTGCTCCCGGCCGGGAATGCACTTAATGACTGAGCACTTGTTACAGTCGAGTGAATCGGCTCTGCCCTGTGCCTTTTCCTCCCTCGTTCTTGCCGAGAGAGAACAGGAGGGCAGGCGGTGACTCGGGCCTTGTACCACGGGCTCAGCGCCTCCCAGGCACCCCGTGTCCCCTGGGGGGTGGGAGTGCCCTGGACGGACGCCTGCTTTGACGCGGGTGGCTCGGGAAGGGCTCACTGCTTTGCGTGTGGGGATAAGACAGCCTGAGACCTCCTGGAGGCAAAATTGTCACTTGCAGTTTCCTTAAATCTGAGGTGTGCAAAGACAGTGCGTTTGGTGGGGGAAGCCCGGCCCCAGCGCGCTGCCTGGAGCCGGAGACCCACCCCATCGTCCTCTCGCCTCCCGTTGGGCACCAGGGCTGGATGGGAGCTCTTCCCAGCACCCGCCGTTGTCTGTGCATTGGGATAGCAGTTTCTAGGGTGACCACGAGGAGGCAGACGGCAGTTAGCTTTCACTCAGGTGAGTGTGGCTTGTTGAATATTAAAACGAGGACCTCTTAATCCCTCCCCACTAAGCTTGATTGCGGGGCTGCTATTAATTCTGTGTTAGTTTGTATGCAAAAGGATGGGTCATCAATGTTCCATCCGCAAATAGACTGTGTTGTAAAGCTCACCTCTGCCTCCGCGATAACGATTTTCCCTGTCTGATGGGGTCCGTGTTCCTTTATCAGTGATTTTCTGTAGTCAACAATCTCTTTAGGAGGATCTGTCAACCTCTTAAGAATGTGGTACATCTTCCCCTTATTTTAATTTCCAGACTGGTCACTGATTTAAAAAAAAAAATTTTTTTTTAAGATTTTATTTATTTGAGAGAGAGAGAGAGCAGGGGGAGGGGCAGAGGGAGAGAATCCTAAGCAGGATCCATGTGGAGCCCGACACGGGGCTCGATCCCACAATCCCGGGATCATGACCTCAGCCGAAACCAAAAGTTTGTCGCTCAACCAGATGAGCCACCAAGGTGCCCCCAGACTGGCCACTGATTTTTAAGCTGAGTTCAGGACGGTCCTGCTTCTGCGTTCCCTGTAAGGCTGCCGTGGGTCACTATGCCGTTCATCATAAGTGTAATGCATAGAACAGTGACATGGTATTTGGAATATGTCATTGCATTTACGTTGGACCATAGCTGTGACATTCAGGCAGTTTACCACTTTTGCATTAAAATCATGAAATACGATTTTAACCAGCAAGCTGCTGGTTCTCGGGCCTTGGGCCTCAGACTGATGGAACCCACATGAAAATATGGGCCAAAAGAATTGAAAAATTGTTCTGCTTTCCTTCTTGTTCTTCCGTTCAACATCTTGGTCCACTGTGATGGTTAATCGTGTATGTCAACTTGGCTGGGCCACTGTGCCCAGATACGTGGTCAAACATTATTCTGAATGTTTCTGTGAGGGTGTTTTCAGAGGAGATTAACTTTTAAATGGGTAGACTTTGAGTAATACAGTTGTCCTCCCTAGTGTGGGTGGGCCTCGTCCAATCAGTTGAAGGCCTGAATAGAACAAAAGACTGACCTCCCCAGAGCAAGAAGGAATTCTCCAGCAGATTTCAGACTTGAACTGCAGGTTTCTGACTTGACAGTCTGCATAATCATGTAAACAAATCCTTACACTCACTCATTCACTTAATCAGTCTCCCTTTCTCACACACACATCCTACCGGCTCTGTTTCTCTGGAGAACTCTGATATACGCGCTTTGAGTGAAGGTAGCATTGGCACATGCAAAGCTCCCAGCCAGCTGGGCTCCTGGGGTCTCCCTGAACTGGCTGAGTTTCTGCTGTTCTGCTTTTCAGGGGCAAATGAAGGGTTAACGCTGATTCCAGGCAGGGCTCCCTACAAGGTCTCCACTGCCAAGAACGGATGAGCATGCACAGAGACAGATCGTGATGGGTAATTGGAGGTGTCGACTCGGCTGAGCTAAGGGCTGGTAAACGTCGTTGCTGGGTGTGTCTGTGAGGGTGTTTGTGGAAGCCATGAGCGTTTGACTCATCATTACCCAGTAGAAACCCACCCTCACAGCCGTGGGGGCACCATCCCATCCGCGGGGGCCTGAATGGAATGGAAAGGCGAAGGAAGGGCAAATCACTCTCTGTTCTTGAGCTGACATGTCTCTCTTTTCCTGCCCTCAGACATAAGAGGAAGGTTCTCGGGCCTTGGGCCTCAGACTGAAGGACCCCATGGGCTTTCCTTGTTCTCCAGCCTGCAGATGGCAGAGGCCTCATGAGCCAAGTCCTGGAATAAAGCTCTCCTCTATGTCTGTATGGATCCTGTAAGTTCCCACTTTCTCTGCAGAACCCTAACACAGACGGTACCACCAATATCAACGGAGTTGGTGGAAATAGTGAAATGTGGAGCTGGGAGGCCCCTGGGTGGTCAGTCAGTCGAGCGGCCAACTCTTGATTTCTGCTCAGGTTGATCTCAGGGTTCTGAGATCGAGCCCTGCGTCCGGCTCCCTGCTCAGCCTGGAGTCTGCATGAGATTCTCTCCCTCTGCCTCTGCCTCTCCCCGTGCTCGCATGCTCACGCGCTCTCTCTAAAATAAATAAATAAAACCTTAAAAATAAAATGTGGAGCCAAAAATGTGACCAGTGAACTACCCCCACCCCCTGCCATCTCTTAGTCTCTCAGAGACACTTGGCCACATGGTACCATATGTCTTCTTTCTAAAGAGTTTTGAGTTTACAGGACACTTGCGAGAACGGTACAAAATGCGTCTCCCGTCACCCACACACAGTCAGTGTGTTTTCTAAAACGAAGGACATTCTCTTACGAGCTCACGGTGCCTCCATCTGGATGAGGAAATTGGCCTGACCCTCCACTGCCACCCAGTCCGTAGACTCGCTCCATCTCCACCAACTGTTCCCACATCACCTGTAGAGAAAAGCATCTACCTGGGACCCCTCCTTGCATTTAGTGGCCATGCCCCCTTGTGGCCTTCCATCCAGAATGTTCCTCGGGACTTGTGTGACCTTCCTGTCCTCGGCACATGGGCAAACTATTTGGTGGGCTTCCTCTGAGGTTTCCTCAGGGCATGTTCTTTGTCGAGCCTGCTGGGGAAGTGGGCCTGGGTCTCCCACATCCTGCCAGGGGCGCCTGATTTCCACGCATCCTGGCCAGCTGCTGACGGCGTCTTCACCATTGCATGTCTCCTTTCTTCTTCGTTAGTGACTGTTCTGTGTGTGGACTGACTCTGCAGTGACATAAATATCCCGTTCCTCACGGCACTTTCAATCTGTTAATTTAGTAACTTAAGTCAGTGTGGACCCGGGCTTCCTGTTTTATGCTGTGAGTTATAACCCATTACTTTCATTATTTGGTGCTCAAATAGCCCCCGGTTTGGCCCGTGGGAGCCCTTCCGGCTGGCCTGTGTCTGCTCACGTGGCCCTGTCGCTGGTTGAGCATTTCCTTACCTTCTGGCACAGAAAAATGCCTCTCCACGCTTAACATCTACATGTGTTCCCATATTGGTCCATATATATTGCAAATGCTGGGTTCACGCAGATGCTTTCGGTTCCACTCGAACGCTGCAAAGATCAGTGCTCTGCTCGCTTCCACGTCTGTGACTTTCTCCAGCGTCGGCACAGCTGACTGTTGATCCGTCCATCTCCTGCCCTGCTGTGCCCCATGCGTGCGCTCCAACACCCACGCTCTTGTCCCCCGTCCCTACGGGGCCTCGTCACGCTGGGGCCCCAACGTCCCAGAGGGACCAGGGGAGGAAGGGAGTCCTACCCCTTGTGAAGCTAGTCATGCCGTTTGCGTGTTTGTGATCTGCGAAGTCTATGCCCATGCACAAGTTCTTCCGGAACTTGTAAAACCGAAGCCCTGAGACCAGACAGAATGGGGTATGCTTAGTAATGAAGTGTTCTGACAGCTAACCCTTAAAACACTGTATCCCAATTATCCACTGTGCGAACCCACCCTGAGGGCTGGCGAGGGTCTCAGCTGGGGGTGAAGGTGGGGGATGGCCTGGATTCTCCTCACCTTGCAGGGCTCCGGAGGCCGGGCCTCTAAGGTGGAGTCGGGGGGCACTTCTGGTTCCCTTTATGCTGGATTTTTGTGATGCTGCGATAACACTCTTCTAAAATAATTTGTTTTGCCACCACATCTGCCTTCTGAGCTGGCTGCAGCCGGGAGAACCGGGGCCCTCGCCCGGGCCGTGCCTGCCTCTGGCAGGGGGGCACCTGTGTGGGGAGCGCGGAAGGCGCTGAGCAGAGCTCACGGAGGGCTTGTCGCCTGGAGGAAGCCGGGGGGAGGGGGGCACCACTCGGGGAAGGTTGAAGAGGCAGCTGATGCTGCTTCCTGAAGCGCCAGTGTG
>NC_058410.1:2561297-2612161 GCF_002201575.2 Neomonachus schauinslandi
TGACTGCCCCGTCACCCCCTCGGGGTCCCAGGACGCGCTCGGTCCCTGGGGGGAGGTGGCGCCGCTCGGAGGCTGCCAGCCATGCGGAGCCACGCAGGCCGCCAGCTCTGCGGCTGGCCCAGGACCAGAGGCCCGCTCAGCATTCCGGCTTCCCCGAGCATCTCCCTGGGCCGTCCCTTCTCAGAGCTTGCATGGCAGATGCAATGCAGCAGGCAGTCTTGGTTTTAAAAACGCCCCCTTTCCCCTCTCCCGTTTATCACACAAATCCCCATGAGCAGGAGACCAAGGAAGCAGAATTTCCGGGGGTGAGAAATTCCATAAGCTCTGGCGCTTACACACCACCTTCTGTTGGATTCACCCCCACGGAGGGGAGGGGAGACAGTCACCCCGTGAGTGATGAGGGGCTCACCGCCAGGGGCCCCGGCGGCTCCATGCCGGGCACAGGCTCAGACCCAGGCCGTGGCTGCAGCCAGCACACAGCGCCGGCGGTCAGGCCCGACCACTGCCTGGTGGCTCAGGGACAGACGCACAGCGGGCACCCATGACTGCCCCGTCACCCCCTCGGGGTCCCAGGACGCGCTCGGTCCCTCTTCTGGGAGTCTGCCAAGGGCTCTGCCTTGATGGCTGTTGATGGATAGGTCAGATGAAGCACACGCATCCCAAACAGGCGGGCCTGTGTCTGAACCTCGGTGTCCACACTAACCAGTACTGGTGTTACTTACTGGGACATGGGAGAGGGACCGAGGCGCTACGTAGAAATGAAGAATCTGGAGGTGATTGCTCATTAGCGCATGAGAGCAATACTTAGTCAGTATCCCAGGGTCAGGAGAGCCATTGGGGGGCACAGGTCCAGCGCAGGGTTGGGGAGCAGAGAACAAAGATCCAGGAGAGAGGAGCTTATGGGAAATTGGGAGATGAAAGCCCTTTTTGAATCTTTTGTGTTATGAAGAATCATTTTTCTTTTCTTTTTTTTTTAAGATTTTATGTATTTATTTGACAGAGAGAGACAGCAAGAGAGGGAACACAAGCAGGGGGAGTGGGAGAGGGAGAAGCAGGGAGCCCGATGCGGGGCTCGATCCCAGGACCGTGGGATCATGACCGCAGCCGAAGGCAGATGCCTAATCGACTGAGCCACCCAGGCGCCCCAAGAAGAATCATTTTTCAACTTAAGAAAGATGTCCACCTGGCTCCCCAGGTTGCCTGGGAGAAACGGTGCCTGTAGCGGATGGAGGACACAGGGCAAACAGATGGACTTGTAGAGCGCCCTTGAGTAGCACTCATGAGCCGGACGAGGAAGAGCGCTCAGGCAGATTTCTGTCCAGGCCATCAGAGGCAGAGGACGTGGTCACGCATCAGTAGGTGGCATGAACCAGCTCCTGCCCATGTCGGTGGCCCGGATACCACCGCTGCCTGTCCTCTGCCCTGTCCACGCTGTGAGGGGTGCAGGCCCCCAGCTTCTGGAAGCAGGCACTTCGGAGACAGTGACTTCACTTCCTTCTGGTCGGAGACTCGAGGGGGCCGTGGCCGAGGCTCCCTCGCACCCGGGGCTGGCTGGGTTTGTAGGGGTCATGCTTCCCAGGGCCTCCACCCCGGCCCCTCTTGTCGACCTGCTGCCGACAGGCACCTTACATCCTCCTCCCACTGCCTCCTTGGCCTTTTAATCCCATTGCCGTCATGTTTTATTCACGCTTGTCTGTGAAGTCTGCAATTTTTATTATTAGTGTGTTACTAGCGCTCATGGTGTGTTCGCGGTGGGGCGGAGACCCTCCGTCGTATCCCTGGTCTCACCCCATGACGGGGGCCTGAGCACCCAGCAGACACTGGGACAGATGGGCTGCGGCATCAGAGAAGCGAGGGACCAGCTCCGGCCACGCGGACCATGAGTGCCCGGCCAGCAGTCCCAGCTCAGGAACGTCTGAGTCCGAAGCCAGCTGCCAAGTGTCCCTTCTCGATGACAGTTTTCATCTCTCCACATACATAACCACCCAGGACCGTTTATGACCAACGTCCTGTGGATGACCCGGCCCCTGGACGTGTTTGGAAATCGTGCGCATACACTGTCAGGAGTGAGTCTGCCGAGAAGCATCCCCCGTGCCCTGGACACGCTACCCGCCCCCGGTAGTGGGGGCTGTCTCATCCCGTCAGCCTGACCTAGCAAACCCACCGCAGCCTGGGTGCCATCTGAACAAGACCTTGACTCCTGACGGTTCCGGAAGCGGGAGGTCCCAGATCACCCGCAGAGTCAGGGTCCGGGAGGCCGTTCCTGGTTCACAGAGCAGCCTCCTCGCTGTGTCCTCACGTGGCGCAAGGGTCGGGGTGTCTGGGGTCTCTTTTATAAGGGCACTCATCACGTTCACGAAGGCTTCACCCCATGACTGATCGCCTCCCGAAGGCCGCCTCCCGACGCCATCACACTGGAGATGAAGACCGCAACATGACAAATGTGGGGGACACAAACACTGAGGCTCTCCCAGGAGCCAAAGCCAGCGGAGGCCTCTGACTCCAGATCTAGTCATCCCGGGGAACCTTGCTGGTTCTTGTGCATCGGGGAGTCTCAGGCGCCTCCTGGAGGTGTGTCTGGAGCGAGCCGGGGGCGGAACGAGCGTCTAACCCGAGGATGCTGTCGGCTGCATCTACTCTTCACCTGCTCACAGGGAAAGCGGGAGACCTCAGTTTTCGGGTCTTCACCCAAAGGCTTGAGCTGCCTTTCACATGCCCCCTTCGTGCAGAGGGACCATCTAGACATCTGTGCAGAAGAGGAAAAGACGCTGAACCGTGGATTGCTGTCAATGATTATCAACCATAGCATCATTAAAACTGGGCTTAGTTGAGTCAGGATCAAGGTGTAATTATTTCTGGAGGAATAATTCAGTGAAAAGGGGAAATCCAGTTTAAAAGCAGTAGCTTCTATAAACTACAGGCTCAAGAAATGTGCCTACAATTAATTCACTCATGCCGATGAGTGTGGAGTATGATTTGTGAAAGAACGTGTAATTCAGACCATTCGCTATCTCAGAGAGGGCCTGTAAGTTACCCGCCTTATTTTACCCCCTTATTTTTTCCGAGCCAAGGACGTTTTTGTCCTGATATGTCTGGGAATGCTTAGGAGCATCTTCATGATAAATTATCATGGCCTCTGTGTTAAGGAATTGGAAAGACAGAGCGGAAGACCCGGTCCAGGCCTTCTAGACGTTTGCTCTACAGTTGGGTAAAAGTACACCCCGAAGATCTACAGTGTGACGACGCAGGTGGGGCACGAGACACCGTGGTGTGAATGGCACAGGACGCCAAGCGGGGGGAGCCAGGCAGGGCCCCCCAGGGAAGCAGAAGTGTTGGGCAACAACACGGAGGAGTGGGGAAGCCCCAGGGCAGGAGCCGGGATGGGGCAGAGTTTGTGGACAAGAGCAGTGCGCCCGGAGAAGGGCTGAGGGGCCGCCAGGACCCGGGCAGTTACCGCAAGTTGAGCAGGAGGGGGCGCCTCTTGTCCCCCCCCCCCCGCCACTTTCACCTTTATTTATTCGTTCATTTATTCAACCACTACTCCCAGAGCGCCTCCTCCAGGCGAGGAGCAGTGTGCCGAGGGCTGGGGGTACCGTGGCGTGAGGGAGGAATCCCGACCACCCTCCTCCTCCTGCCACACCCGCCTGGACAGGGGCGGTGAGCGTGAGGCCCGTCCCGCGAGGCGCTGGGAGCCCGAGGGCCTCTGGGGACCTCACGCGTCTCGATCACCGCCCCGTGTCCCCCACGTGTCTCTGCTGTCCCTGCGACAGTCTATCCACGTCTGGAGCAGAGAATCTTCCCCGCCCGGTCTCCACGGTCTCCATGGTCTCCAGCACAGAAAACACTCAAATCTCTGTGCGCAAAACCTCCCAGAGGCTCCCAGAAGGTCAAGACCACGCTGTCCTTGCTCTTCTGCGCCCAGAGCAGCGTGCTGTGTGAGCGAGCAGGCCCACGCCACGGGCCGCACCGCCATGGAAACAGGCCCGCTCAGCGGGGGCCCCTCCTGCCCGCAGCAGTCAAGGCTGCGAGCAAAGGGAGGGAGGAGGCAGCCAATGAAAGAGAAAAGTACGTATTGTGACCTAACGCACAGCCACATGCTTTACTTTCTCATCTCCACGCCGGGAATTGCGACCTTGGGATTTAACGCCCACGTCCACGGAGGGCGAGGCTGCAGTTCTGGCGCTCGGCTCCCACATGGTAACTGGAATGCCCCTGCATTCCTCTCTCTTCGCTTCGTGGTCCTGCACCCCATGTTGTGTACTTGCCAGTGGTGTGGTTGGCGCTGAGCCCCCTGACCTGCACACCAGAGGCTGGGGTGACTCTGCACTTTGCTTCCCCAGCTGGGAATTCCTAGGCAGGTGTTCAGTGGCTCCAACATTCATACATAGCTATAACCTTCGCGGAGCAGGGAAGAGACCGCATCTTTCCCAGCCTGACATCACACGGGAGCAGCGATCGCTGGCCGGATGCCCCCGGCCTTCTTCTGCCACCAGCACCGCTGTCTGCACGCTGCTCTGGCCGAGCTCCCCGCCGGGGGCCGTCAGGCGGGGCAGCGTCCAGCCGGTGCCCGAGGCCTCCCGGGCTCCTGCTGTCTTGCTCCTGCTCCTCTGTGGGGCCTGTTTGTCTGCACTTCTGGGCCAAGGTCTCCCCTCTGCTCCACAGGGACCGGCAGCAGGACCCGAAAGGTCAGCACAGCAACAAGCCACCTCGGGTGAGCCGTGCTTTGATTTCAGTGTTTCCTCCTGCGACTTCCCACGTGGTCCTCCCAGCGAGCCTGGGCAGGTACATGGAGCAGGTATGCTCACACTCGTCTGAAAGGTTACCAGAAAGCCTTCGACAGGTCCATGTTACTCCAGCGTGGGCCCTGGGCCTCCCACACTGGAATCACCGGGGGCTGGTTACAAATGCAGAGCCTCGGGCTCTTCCTCCAGCCGTGTCTCAGTCTGCATTTTAGCAGGGACCCCGGTGATTGCTGTACTCGATGCCCTCCGACAAGCATGGCTTCGGGGGCCCAGAGCCGGGACTCTCCACGGCCCCCACAACCACCCTGTCCTTCGGATGGAAAGTTCAGTGTCTCCCCAGCTCCGCACTGTCTCCCAGCGAGGTGGCTCAGGACTGGGGTCTAGATCTGGGACACAGAACCAAACAGATTCCCAGCTCCTGAAGCAGCAACTGGAAGGCTGAGTCCAACCAGCAGGGAGGGGCAGGCAGGGGTGGGTGAGAATGGCAGCAAAACCCGTAGGCTGGGGCGTCAGGGCAGGAGGGCCCAGGAGAGACTGCAGGGTCCCGGGTTCGAATCCCGGTCCGACCGTGCACTGGCTTCCTGTTTCTGCTTCACTTCCCTGGCCTGTGAAATGCGGGCCCATTAGGGAGCGGTAGGCGAGTCCGCGCAGACAGGCCCAGAAGTGTGTCCGGCGTGCGTTGAGATTTCCAAGGCGTAGCGGCCATCGCTCCCCGAGAAGCCTCCGGGGCAGGTGAGAGGCGCTGGGCGCCGGTTGGGAAGCAGCTCCTCCACCCGCTGGTGAGGCCCGATTCTCACCCGCCCCCCTCCTCGCCTCCTCCTGTGCGTCTGAGGCCGTGTTCCAGCGAGGGCCTGGCTGCCCGGGGGGGCTGGGGTGGGAAGAGAGCCGGGGTCTCTCTGCGGGAAGGGCACCGCTGTGCGACCATGTCAGCTCTCGGGCACCCCCGCGAGGCCAGCGGACGGTGGGGCCGTGGCCCCATTTCCAAAGCAGAATGATCATGACAGGACAGCCCGGGCCGTGCGTCTCAGCAGCGGGGCCGGGGCAGGGGCTGCCTGACTCAGGCTCCTGGGCCAGGACGCCCTCTACCCCCGGCCACAGGGGAGGCGACGGGGCTCGGGGCAGGCGCGCGGGGCAGCTCCCGGTGGCCGCCTGCTGTCCCTGCAGCAGCCCGGGAGGTAAACACACCGGCCTACTTCCTGCGCCGCTGTCCGACCGACCGGAGCGTTTGGGGACTTGGGCGCCCAGGCCCCTGTGGAGGGCGGCCCTGCCGGCCCCTTTCGCCTCCCTGCTGCGCTTTATCGCCTTGGGGCCATGGACCCCTTCCGGCGGCCTGAGGGATGGGCTTTTCTCGGAATAACTCCTTCAAAATAAAGCACCTGGGCTGACGGGGAATGGGATGTGAAAACGCGATTTCCATCAGTAGCAAAATCACCAGTCCTAATGCAGCCGCTGGGTTTTCCACGCTCACAGCCGAAGGAAATAGAAACTTCGCGGAGGCCAGTAAAAACAAAGATGTAGCTCTTTTCCCCACTTGAGTCCACAGACCCCCGGCCCGCCGCAGGGGCAGACCCTCAGCCAGTGGGCCGGGGAGAGAAGGCAGAGCAGGCGACGCCATGTCTCAGGCCTCGGCTGGGCAGGACAGCCACGCCTGTCATACGCACGGGCAGCACCGGCGACAGGCTTTGTTCTGACACCAGGGCTCGGGCTTCCGCCTCTCGTGTCTGCCGCGCCCCGAAACACTGACGTTTGCCGGTGGATGGAGCATCTTCTCCTGAACCCTGGGAGGAAAAGTTAAATTTGGGGCCCTGCTCGTGTCATTCCACAAATCCACCAAAACTGTTGTCAACGAGTAATACCTGGCCAAGGTCCACCTGAGATCCAGGTGGGATTCCGCCTTCAGGTGGCTCCAGCTAGAGATGCTGCTGGAAGGGAAATGGGCCGTGCATCTCCTCAGCTCTGCAGAGACAGACCAAGACCAGCGGCCTCGGGGAACAGGAGTGACCTGCGACCCCTCTGTGCTCCCTCCTCCACACTTCTGTCTGTCCGTCTGCCCAGGGCATGACGCGGGGGCCGGACCTCCCACAGGTAGGAACTGCCAGAGAAGAATCAGGTTGGTCCTGGGGCATCCGGCATCTTCCACCTGCGGTATTTGTGAGGTGAGCGCGTGAAGCTCAGCCCACACGGCGAGAGGCTCTGGTCGAAGTGGAGGTGATGCACGCCGCCCTGGGACTGTGCGGGGGGCAGGTGCTTCAGCTGTTCCTCCGGCGCCCGCCGCGCGGGGACAGCCGGTCTGTCAGCCCGGAGAACGGACACGTCGCCCCAGCGCCAGGACTGGTGTGTACCACTTTGCTCAGGCTGTCGGAACACATTACCCCACCGGGCAGCTTACAACACAGGCACGGACTGTCCCCCAGGGCTGGAGGCCACACCCCCAAAGCCACGGTGTGGGCAGGCTGGGCTCTTTCTGACGGCTGCCTCGTCCAGCTTCTGGTGGCTCCAGGCGTTTCTTGGCTGTGACCGCGTGCCTCTAACCTCTGCCTCCGCCTTCGCGTGGCCTCCCCTGTGACTAAGTTCTCTCTTCTTATCAGACACCAGTCACTGGATCGGGGCCACCCAGATCTAGCATGGCTTCATCTTATCGCATCTGCAAAGACCTTGTTTCCCGAGAAGGTCAATCCGCAGCTTCCAGGTGGACAGGACTTGGATGCGGGACACCCTCCAGCCCAGTACGCAACACCCACACCGGTTTCCAGTCACCCCCGTGCACGCACACGCCTGGGCGCCGAGGTTTCTCTCCTCCTAACCGAGCTTTACGTGCCCAAGGCTTGAAAAGGCTAAAAATATGTTGCCTAGTCCTTCTTTGGCCCTGCCTCGGTTTCCCATGTCCTACTTTGAGAGGAAAATGAGCAATAGTGATGATGATGCAAGGATGCTACATGAGCAATCGTGTTTCCTTCTTATGTCAGATCTGATAGGTCTTCAGCCCACGTGCTGTAAGGACTAATTGTTTTTCAGGAGGGTGTTTGTTGGAAAGTAGAATATAAGGATCCTGACTGATGATACCCTTACTCTCTCTCTTTTAAAAAAATCATTCATGCGTAGACCAATTATTATCAAATCCTTGGGAGCCTCAGACATGAGCTTTTTAAAAAATCTCCCCAGTGATCTAACCCCTGACCTAAAGCTTTGGGTTTTCTGGTTCAGAGTTTTGTTTACATTCTTTATACAGATCCAACCTGTTACTTTTTAAAAAATAAGCAATTTCAAACAACAGAATTGAAGGAACATCTCAGTGAACATCTGTATACTCATCAGTTAGATTCTACCATGAACATTTTCCTATGTTCATTCTGCCATCTGTCCACTTACCCATCCTTCTGTCCATCCACTGAGCCATCTTATTTTTGACCCGTTTCAAAATAAACTGCCAACATCTCTATACTTCCCAATAAATACTTCATCATATATATCATTAACCGGATTAACATTTGTTTATAGGTTTTCACTTTAGGTGTCATATTTGTATGCAGTGAAACGCAGAGCTGAAGTGTCCCTTAACTGGGCTTTGACAATGCACACACTTTTATAACCCTGACCCTATCAATATAGAGAACAGACCATGGACCCAGAGGTTCCCGTACCTGTCTCAGTCAATCCCCGCCCCCATTACTGTGCTGATTTTTTTCCCATCACACATGAGATTGGCCTATTCTATAACTTTACAAAATTGAAGCCAAACAGCATTTGCCCTTTCACATCGGAATTCTTCTACTTCGTTATATTGGATTTCTACAGGGGCTGTAACCAATTATCACAAATTTAGCAGCTTAAACACTGCAAGTTTATCTTCCAAGCGCAGGAGCTTCTGACCCTGTGGAGTGTGGGGTGACCACCCCCCTGCACATGGATGTGTTCTTGTTCACTAACCCAGAAGCTCTCTGAACCCCATCCTTATTTGTTTTTATGGAGGCTTCGTTACACAGGCATGATTGATTGAATCATTGGCCACTGGTGATGAATTCAACCTCCTGCCCCTCCCTTCCCCAACTTGGGGGTGGGGCTGAAAGTCCGAGCTCTAATCCCACGGCTGGTTCCCCTGGTGACCAGCCCCGTCCTTAGGTCATCGGGGGGCTTTCCAAAAGTCACCTCATTACATATGCTCAGAGTTTGTTATGAACAATGGAAGACACACATTTCACCTTTATTGTTCTGAAACTATTTCAGGAACCAAAGACAAAATCAAATATAACAAAAGGTGCCTATTGCTCTAATCACTGAGGAAATCACAAGGGCTTTGAGGCTGTGAGCCTGGAACTGAAGACCAAAATTTCTATTTATTATGTCACAATTACACGCTCGTCCTCCGTCTCCAAAGCCAGCCTCGGCCTCTCTGGCCTCACCATGCACCACTGTGACTTCTTTTCTTCCCTGTTCAGCTGGTAAGGAAAGCGACGACAGGGCCCACCTGGGTGATTCAGGATAACTTGCCTATTGCAGGTGAGCTGATTAGCACCCCGAATGCCTCCTCACCGTGTAAGCTAACAGGGCCAGGGTTCTGGGGGTCAGCCCTCGCAAATCTTTAGGAGGGCGTTGCTCGTCTACCTGTGTCTTCACGGCAGTCCTGAGATTGTTCACGCTGGGTAGTAGAGCGCGTAGTATTCTGCAGGGAATCACGGGTTTGTTTGTCCGCTCTGTTGGTAGGCAACTGGGATTCTCCCTGTTTGGGCTATTAGGAACAAAGCTGTTTTGATCAGTGTTGTTCAAGTCTTTTGATGAGATATGTGTTATTTCTCTTGAATAAATACGTAGGAATGGAACTGCTGGATCAGAGAGTAAATATATATTTCATTTTTTAAAGAAATTGCAGACCTTTTCCCCAAAGTGGTTATGTCGTTTATCCTCCTAACAACAATCATGTAAGAGTTTTGGTTGCTTCGCATCCTTGCAGGTAATTGGTGGTATTGATCTTTTTAATTGTAGGAATTCCAGTAAGTTGGCAGTGGTATCTCATGTGGTTTTACTTTGCATTTCCCTGATGACTAATAATGGTAAGCACTTTTTGTTGTGCTTATCAGCAGTTCCTGCATCTTATTGTACGAAGGGGCTCATCAAATCTTTTGCCCATTTTTAGAGGATTGTGTTTTTATTATTGAATTGTAGTAGTTCATATTTTCTGCAAACCAGTCCTTAGATATATGTTTTCCAACTTTTTTTAAAAAGTTGTATTTTGCGTACGTGTTTCCTGAAAGATGCTGTGTTTTGATGAGAAGTTTTTATTTGAATATAATCTGTTTTTTTTTCTTCTATGGTTATTTCCTTCTGTGACTTCCTTAAGAAACATCTTACTACTCCTACTCCTAAGTCACAAGGATTTTCTTTCACATTTTCTTCTGAAATGTTATGGTTTTAATGGTGATCTTTTGAAAATCAATTTTTGTATATGGTACGACGAGGAGTCAGGTTTCCTTTTCCTACAAAATGGAAATCCAGTTATTTCAACGCCACTTGTTGAAAGGATTCTCTCTTTTTCTGGGGATTGTTTTGGCATTTTTGTTGAAATTTGGGAGACTATATAAATAAAGGTCTATTAGTGGGGTCTCCATTCTATTCCATCCGTTTGTGGGTCCTTTTGCCCATATCATACTGTCTTGAATCCTGGAGCTTTATGGCAAATCTTAAAGTCAGGAAGTTTAAGCCCTCCTACTTGGTTTTTCTCTTAAGGGATTTCTTTGGATATTCTAGGTTCTTCGAATTTCTATATAAATTTTAGAATCTACTTACCAATTTTTGTTTTAAAAATCTGCTGAGATTTTGATTGTAATTGAGTTACTGTGCTAAGTATACAGATCAATTTGAGAAGAAATGTCATCCTAACAATACTGAGTCTTCCAATCAGTGAGGATGATATCTCTCCATTTACTGAGGTTTTCTTTAATTTTTCTTTATAGTGTTATATAGTTTTTAGTGTAGAGTCATATTATCTTTTGCTAAATTTGTTCTTAAATATTTTGTTTTTAATGGTATTATAAGTGGACTTGTTTTAAATTTAATTTTCCAATTATTTGCTACAAATATAAATTTTGTTTATTAATGTGATAATCTAGTACTACTTTATTTTTTTAGAGACTTTTTTAAGATTTTATTTATTTATTTGAAAGAGAGAGAATAAGAGAGAGAGAGAGAGCACATGAGAGGGGGGAGGGTCAGAGGGAGAAGCAGACTCCCCGCTGAGCAGGGAGCCCGATGCGGGACTCGATCCCGGGACTCCAGGATCATGACCTGAGCCGAAGGCAGCTGCTTAACCAACTGAGCCACCCAGGCGCCCCAATCTAGTACTACTTTAAATTCATTTATTAGTTACAGTTATTTCATAGGTTCTTTAGGATTTTCTATATATGCAGTTATGTCATCTGCAAATAGAGAGTTTTTTTCTTCTTTTATACAGTTATGTCTTTCATTTCTTTATCTTGCCCATTGTGCTTTCTAGAATCACCAGGACAGTGTTGAATAAAAGTGATGAGATAAAGTATCCTTGTCTTATTTTTTGCTCCTAAGGAGAAAGTATTTAATAATTTACCATTAAGGATGACATTAGCTGCAGATTTTTCATCAGATGGAAGATGCTCTCATCCATTTCTGAGGGTTTTTTTTCCTTTAATCATGAATGGATATTGAATTTTGTCAAATGCTTCTTCAGAATCTATTAAAACAATCATGTGGGTTTTCTTCCTTTTTTCTATTAACTTGGAAATTACCTTTTTATACTTTTTGTTTACTAACAGGGTGGTTGATTTTGATCAACGGTAAACCAATCTTGAATTTCTTAGATAAACCCAACTTAAAAATATATTCTTCTTTTCATACATGTTTAATTTATACTTGTTAGTATTTTGTTCAGAATATGTGTGTTTATGAGGGTTACTGATTTGTACTTTTCTTCCTATTTTTTGTTTTTGTTAATGTTTTTGTAGGGTTTTGGTATTAATGTTAGATTGGACTCATGAAGTAATTGGAGTGTTTATCCCTCCTTTCTTTTCTTTTCTTTTTTTTTTTTTTAAGATTTTATTTATTCGTTAGAGAGAGAGAGACAGAGAGGGCACAAGCAGGGGGAGAGGCAGAGGGAGAGGGAGAGGCAGACTCCCCGCTGAGCTGGGAGCCGACGTGGGCTTGATCCCAGGACCTAGAGATCATGACCCAAGCCGAAGGCAGACACTAGACCATTTTAGCCACCCAGGGACCCCCTTCCTTTGTTTTCTGGAAGAATTTAGGTGACATTTTTTTTTTTTAAGATTTTATTTATTTGAGACAGAGAGAATGAGATACAGAGAGCATGAGAGGGAGGAGAGTCAGAGGGAGAAGCAGACTCCCTGCCGAGCAGGGAGCCCGATGCGGGACTCGATCCTGGGACTCCAGGATCATGACCTGAGCTGAAGGCAGTCGCTTAACCAACTGAGCCACCCAGGCGCCCTAGGTGACATTTATACTACTTTTTTCCTACAATATTTGAATTCAACACTAAAACTATCTGGGCCAAACGTCAAAAGTCTTTTTGATATTAATTCAATGACTTTAATAGATATAGGATTATTTAGATTCTCTATTATCTGTGCCAATTTTGAAAATTTTGTAGTTTTTCATCTACAGAAGTCCCATTGGATCTTTTTCTCATAACTTTGGTTTTTCTCCTCATTTCATTCATGCTTTCTTCTACCTTCTCAAACATATGGTACTTATTTATAATTGCAGTTTTAATATCTTTTTCTGTTTTTTCTATTATCTCTGTCATTTCTTTCTTTCTTTCTTTCTTTCTTTTCTTTTTTCTTTTTTTCTTTCTTTCTTTAGAGAGGGACACGGCACAGGAGGGGCAGAGGGAGAGAGACAATCTTAAGCGGGCTCCATGCCCCATACGGAGCCCGACACAGGACTTGATCCAACGACCTTGAGATCATGCCCTGAGTCGATATCAAGAGTGGGATGCTGAGCCGATTGAGCCACCTAGGCACCCCTCATCTCTGTCATTTCTGAGTCTGTTTCTTTGATGATTACTGATTATGGGTCATATTTTCCTGTTTTTTTAAATTCAAAACATTTTTTTAATTGAAGTGTAGTTGACATATGATATTATGTTATTTTCAGGTGTACAACATAGTGATTTAACAATTCTATATGTTATGAAATGCTCACCACAGTAAGTATAGTTACCATCTGTCACCATATGTTATTACAGTATTATTGACTATATTCTCTATGGTGCACTTTTCATTCCTATAACTTACTTATTTTATAACGAGAAGTTTGTACCTCTTTATCCCTTTCACCTATTTTGCCCATCCCCCCCCATCCTCCTCCCCAATGAATTCTCTGTATTTATGAGTTTTCTGTATTTATGAGTCTGTTTCTGTTGTTATTGCATTGTTTGTATTTTCTTGTTTCTTTGCATGGCTAAAAATTTTTGATTAGATGTTGGACATTTTAAATTTAACATTATTGGGTGCTGAATTTTGTTGTTTCAGTATTGTTGAGTGTTGTTTGGGGATGCAGTTTAGTTACTTGTAATTAGTCTAATCTCTTCAAAGCTTGCTTTAAAACCCTGTGACGTGGGTTCAGGACAGCCTTTAGTCTAGGGATAATTTATTCCTATTACTAAGGCAGTACCCTTTTGAGGACTTTACTCATGCTCATGTAGTAGGAGGTCTTTCTACTCAGGCTGGGGAAAGTCTGACCTGTTCTCAGCCCCATGCGAGCTTCCTGGATTGTGTTCCCTGCTCCTTTACCATGGCTCTTTCTCTGGCCTCTGGTACGCTCCCCATATACACGAACAGATAAGTATCAGCTACATTTTCAAGGGTGCACCTCTTCATATTTCTGGAGCTCCTTCTTCATTGGTTTTAAAACCAGAAATTCGAATCTTCCCAAATCCTAAATTCTTCCCAAATGCCTAATTCTGTCTCCTCAATTCAGGGGGACCACTTAAGCTCTGTTTGGACTCTGCTTCCTGCTCTGTCACCTGCAGACTCCCTCCAGGTAATAATGTGGGGAAGTCTTAGGGCTCACCTTATCTGATTCCCTTCTCTCAAATAAATGGTTGGTGGGATTTCTGTCCTGAGCTGAAATGTCCAGCATCTAATCCGAATTGGCAGCCATGCAAATAAATAAGAAAATATGACTCATAGCCATTGTTCCACATATTTTGAAAAATATATTTTTGCATCTTTTTTGTTTTAGATAGGAGGGTAAATCTAGCCTCTCTTGCTCCATCCTGGCTGAACAGAAGTCTCTGTGGGTTTTGATTGCAGTTTTCCGCCATGCCATACTGTTACTATGGCTAAAAGTCATAAAACAAGAAACTCACCATGTGGCATTTCTTCCAAATTGTGTCTCCCTTCCAAAATCTGCTTGTTTTAGTTTACTCTCAGAGCCTCTGGGTAGTTATTTTGTATTTTGTATGTAGTCAATGATTATTGTATTCAAGAGGTTGGTCTGTTGAGAGGTGAAACCAAACTTTATCTTTTCTTAAAAAAATGCAATTTACTTAATCCTTAATATATCCCCATTAATACTGCCAACCAATGTGAAAACATCCTCTCATCCTCTGGTTCACGGTCTGGTTCTTCCTAGGCTGGACCCAGTCTATGTCTAAACTGTGAACACTCTCAGTAAGTAAATCATGACACCTTCCTTTCCACCAGATGGTCAGTTGCCTGTTTCCTGACCTTTGCTCGCCCTTAGACCACTTGGCACACAGTCCCACCTGAAAGGAGCTTTGAGCATTCTGTGATGGAAGCAGCTTTTAAGATATAATACAACAATAATTCATATTATTAATTCCTTAAGCTCCCAGGCATTCTGTAGGTGTTAAAGTTGAAAATCAAGGTTTCTGGGGCACCTGGGTGGCTCAGTTGGTTGGGCAACTGCATTCGGCTCAGGTCATGATCCTGGAGTCCCGGGATCAAGTCCCACATTGGGCTCTCTGCTCAGCGGGGAGTCCGCTTCACCCTCTGGCTGTCTCCCCTCTCATGCTCTCTCAAATAAATAAATAAAATCTTTAAAAAAAAGAAAAAAAAAGAAAATCAAGGTTTCTTTTTTTTTTTTTTAAAGATTTTATTTATTTATTTGACAGAGAGAGAGACACAGCGAGAGAGGGAACACAAGCAGGCAGAGTGGGAGAGGGAGAAGCAGGCTCCCCGCCCAGCAGAGAGCCCGATGCGGGGCTCGATCCCAGGACCCCAGGATCATGACCTGAGCTGAAGGCAGACGCTTAACGACTGAGCCACCCAGGCACCCCGAAAATCAAGGTTTCTGTTCTCAGATCATTTCATTGTAGGTCAGAAGAGCGAACAGGTGGCATAAAGCATCAGGGAACACGTGTGAAAGAAAGTATAACGCACTTAGGCAATTGTTATAAGGCTCCTAATGACGTCCAGTGTGGATTTAAGGGAAGCATTGTACAAATCGGCCTCGGGGAGCAGGGGCGCTGCGTAGGGCTGTGTAGGCACAGGAGGGGGGTTGCTAGCGGCACTGACCCCCCCTTGGACAATAGACCCTGCACAGCAGTCCACCATGTAGCCTTGGAAGAATGAGAAAATCCTCAGGAGATAATGTCTTTCTTTTTTTTTTTTAAAGATTATTTATTTATTTATTTATTTGAGAGAGAGAGAATGAGAGAGAGCAAGCACATGAGAGGGGGGAGGGTCAGAGGGAGAAGCAGACTCCCCGCCGAGCAGGGAGCCCGATGTGGGACTCGATCCCGGGACTCCAGGATCAAGACCCAAGCCTAAGGCAGACGCTTAACCAACTGAGCCACCCAGGCACCCTAACGAGTGTG
The DNA here is from genome assembly GCF_002201575.2 of Neomonachus schauinslandi. NCBI lineage: Eukaryota > Metazoa > Chordata > Mammalia > Carnivora > Phocidae > Neomonachus > Neomonachus schauinslandi. The sequence continues at coordinate 2,576,865 of NC_058410.1, forward strand.
TCCCAGGAATCCCCTTGGGGGGGGCACCATCTTGGAAAGAGGAGGCTGGGTCAGGATCTTGTCTGGGGGATGGTGCTGTGGCGGACAGACTGCCGGAATAGGCACAGAGCTGGACGTTTCAGCCCACCAGTAAAAACAAAATATTTACACGTTGGTTAGATACAATTTTTTTTTTTAAAGATTTTATTTATTTATTTGAGACAGAGAGAATGAGAGACAGAGAGCATGAGAGGGAGGAGGGTCAGAGGGAGAAGCAGACTCCCTGCCGAGCAGGGAGCCCGATGCGGGACTTGATCCTGGGACTCCAGGATCATGACCTGAGCCGAAGGCAGTCGCTTCACCAACTGAGCCACCCAGGCGCCCTCAGGAGATAATTTCGAAGAAAGACTTGAAGTATGAATACTCATTTACCAACAATGATAGCATAAATTAACATTGGGGTGGCTGATGGTGACCTATAAAACCCTGTCCCTCCACACCCAGCTGACATGCCGTTTCACGAGGCGGCTCCCAGCACGTGAAGGCTGACCCCTGAGGACCCTGCTCTTTCAACTCAGGAAGACTCATTTTCCCTTATTCCAAATGTTCCAAGTGCTTAGCTCCCTCACTTTCTGAGCCACAGACCGGCTTCTGGGGACTTTTGACTCCTTCCATTTGGCCACCCTTCCTTCCTGGATTTTGGGTTCACACCATCTGGGGTTTGGGCTGCTTGTAGCGCAAGTGGGAGATGCTCCTTCCACCCGTCCAGGGAGCTCAGGAGGCTCTGTCACCACCGTAGGGCGGTGGCCTCCAGACACACGTGGTTGTTAGTGGCTATTGGTTACAATACCGATACTCTTATTTCTGGGTGGAAACTGAAGGTCAGAGAAGGGAGGCCATCAACCCAGGTCACAGGATAATTAAATCATGGAGTTGGGGTGTGGACTTTGGGTCTTAGGCTTGGACGTTGTGGTCTTTCTACCCCACACCCATGTTCTTTCCAGAAGTTGATTTCACTCCTTTTTATTCACACCCAGGCCATATATCACCTGGGAGTCACGGGCTCGAATGCTGGTCGTGGCTTTTCCCCATCTTCCTGATCCCGTATTTTGTGAGTATCCTGCACCACCCTGCTCTTCCCCTTTTCTGGTCCCAAGGCAACTAGCTTTTGTGTTTTGTTTAGTTTTGTTTTCAATCCACTTGAAAATTTTCCTCAAGGCTACATAGTAATGTACATTTCTGTCCTCTCAAAGAGCTCTATGGAAGTTAGGACACGCTTGTATAGTTAACCTGATCATCTTGAGCTGCCTGTCTGGGGTCCTTTTCCACACCGACAACTGCCTCATTGTTTCTTGGAACATTTAGCTCAGATGGCAACTGTTAAATCACCACCAATAATATAAGCATAAACAAGTCTATAATTTACCCAATTACTAATTTCTCAATTTTTGAAAATAATTTTTGGACAGATGGTTCATTAAAATGTAGTAGAAAACATCAAAAGTGTTACAGACACATAATGAAATATATAGATAATGCTTTGATGTCATGTTTGAAAAAATCCATCCCCCCCCGCCCCGTTATGGAAAAAGGCAGAAGTTTTTGTTTCTAAGCAAAAAGGAAAGGGAAGATTTCATAATTATGTTCATGGTAATTAAGTTTTGGGTTTGTCCATGTATTTCAAATCTTACAATGACACAAGTTATGTAAAAGTGATTATTGCAAACCTTTACCATCCCCTCAGGATATTAAGAACAGTCTTTAAATTTTATATAGACAAATCTATTCTTTTGTGATTTTTTCCATTTTTTTATGCTTAAAAAGTTATTCCCCACCCAAGTCAGATAAACATTCAGCTATATTTCCTTTTTGTTGTTATGACTTCATTTTTTACAATGAAGATTTTAATTGTCCCTAATTAGCTTTGTGTATTTGGGAAGTGAGACTTTAAATTGTTTCTCCCCGCCAGAGGGCCAGTTTCTCCACATAGTCATTAACTCATCTATCTCTTTGTAACTGCTGTTCAGTCTTTCTCTACTATATTTTGAGTCCATCTGTATTTTCTGCAGATATTCCATGGAGGACTCTCTCCCCCTGACTTATGTGCACTTCTCTGCCTCACAGGTGCTCTCCTCTCATCAATGTGCCTCCCCAGTGTATGTTACAGCTCAGGTAACATACTGTTCCTGGTGTTCTTTCTGTTCTTTCCTTGGTTAGTTTTAAACTCTTTTTTTCTTTTCTTTCTTTTTTTCTTTTAAAGAGTTTATTCGTTTATTTGAGAGAGAGAGCATGGGCCGGGGGGGGGGGGGGTTGCTGAAGGAGAAGCAGGCTCCCCGCTGAGCCAGAAGCCCACAGAGGACTCGATCCCAGGACCCTGAGATCGTGACCTGAGCTGAAGGCAGACGCTTAACTGACTGAGCCCCCCAGGCACCCCTTAAATATACACACAAATATACACCCAGTGCAGGCATGAATACACATCTGCCTATACCCCAAGGACATGCTCAGTACACCCCCAGTGCACCCCCAGTACCTGCTCGGTACACCCCCAGTGCACCCCCAGTGCTCCCCAGTACCTGCTCAGTACACCCCCAGTGAACCCGCAGCATACTCCCCGGCACATGCCCAGCACACCCCCAGGCCTCTGCACTTGCTGTCCGCCTGGACCACTTCCTCCCAGGTGGCCGAGTGACCGAGCTCTCTCACCATCTCCAAGTTTGTGCACGACATTTGTCCCTGCGCGGACGTCCGGCAGCTCTGCCTGGAATCCCGCGCCCCGTCTGGCGTTCCCGGTCCTCCTTCCTGATCGTCACGGACATACTACATGGGACTGACTCTTCGTTTCTTGTTGGCCGCCTCCAACCACAATGTGAGGGATTTTTGTCTTCTTGGTCCAGATCTTTCTACCCAGGCCATATGGAAAGGCACCTGGGCACAGAAACAAGCACTGTCAACAAATTTTAAAATAATTGGTTTAGAGACATTCTGTTATTAATTTATATCCTGTCAGTAATGATGAGCAAGGCCTATCTCGCCTCGGGCTCGGAGCAGCTTTGCCCGCCAGTCCTTATTACTGAGGGAATCTGCAGATAAGGACAAACTTGGGTGGAGGGACAGGGGCTGAAGGAAAGAGGCTGCAGGTCCCCCCAGTTTCTGGAGGGCACTGGGACTCCGGTGGGCATCCGGGGAAAGCACCCCCGCCTCGGCGCTCCCTGCCCTCACTCTGCGCTGGGAGGGAAGGCTCTGCAGGTTCCCGTGCGTGGCGTGTGTGGCTCCCCTGGGTGCCAGTTAGCTCCGAGAGCAGTCCCTGTGGTCCCTACTCACGCCCCCGGGGCCGCTGGCTTTGTGGTGGTCGGGGAGGGAGAACTGTGGGCTCACACGGGCCCCGCTGGCCTCAGTGGAAATGTCCTGGCCAGACCCCAGCCGACACCTCAACCCCTCACCCGCATCACTTCTGTGTCTGACTCCGTCCCCTGGCTGGTCAGTGACACCTGATCCAGAGGTCAGGAGAAATGATCTTCCCTCTCTTCGGGCTTTTCGAGTTCATTTAGAAACTATTACTAAGAGAGAGCAAAGATTTACACGCCTGAGGGGCCAGCGCGCGGCAATGCGGAGGACAATGCACGAGCACCAATCAGAAAACATCTATTTTTACCGGAGAAGAAAAAAGTCAAGCTGAGCTTTCTCAGCTGACGGAAGTGCCACCTCAAAACTGCGGTATTCAGCTGGGTGGAAGAAAAACATATTCCAAACACAAGACAAAAGGCTGTTTTTAAAGGAAATCAAGCTGGATAACAAAAACGCTGGATGAAGTAAACAAATGGGAGGCTATTTGGCTTGTTTGAAATAGCTAAGACTTCAGTGTTTTTATACGAAAGGAATCCAAGTCCGTGAAAACACATAATGAAGTGAAATCACTGGAGAAATTGGGGATTGTTCTCGGGCCACCATTCGGGGCCCCAGGTGGGTCAGCTTAGGCCTACAAAGACAGGGGATGTCGATTTAAATAACCACGTCGATTTTAACCTCATTGTGGGCGCTGTACTCGGGGGGAACGAAGAGAACAGCTGGGAAGAACAGCACAAAGTAATTTCCCTTCATTATCAAGGGCATTCGAGCTCCTGCAGCTCCACACGTAATTTTCTTATTCAGCAAGTCCACGAAGCCTGACCGCTGGGAGGTCACGTCCATGGCACGGCTGACGTCCCATGGATCACGAGGAAAACCTCATTCAGATGACTCCTTCATAGGTAGAAAACTCAGCTGTGCAGACCAGTCATATTTCTTTAGTGAATTCTGAGACCAACTCCCAATCACCGCAGACCCCAGTTGTTCAGGGACTATATAACCCCACTGGGGTCCATGCTGGGCACCCACTCTCCCATCCACCTGCTCCTTCCCGGCCCAGCTGCCGTTCTGGGCATCTATGTCCATCGGGGGGAAGCTGCGTGGAGGCAGGAGGCGCAGAAGGGCCTGGCTGGGAGCTCCAGGGGGGTGGGTAGCAGTGGATGGGGGTGCACTGAGGACAAATGGGGGCTTCTCATGCCGTGAATCCCCGACACCCGCTCTTGCTTAGACCAGAGGATCACCCTCACTGGCCGGCTGCCCCAGCCTGACCCAGAAGCTCCATCTGCCCTGTCTGCGGTCACAGGCCACAAGCCTCCCATCAGAGGGTGGGAAGAGGGGGTATAAAGATTTATGAGAAAAATGTGTTTTTGGTCATTCAGATGACTAAATATATATTTCTCAGGTGTCTTTAGTCTTTGTCCACAGTTCCTGAAAACACTCAGAGCCCTAAGGCAATATGGGTGTCTTGTGATTAATGAAGGTGACCTTTGGACCTGCCCAAGGGTGCGGCTGGTGCCTGGAAGAGGGCGCCATTCTTCTCCATGGGACTGGAGGGTCGGAGTGTTCAGTCCCACCTCAAGCCCTACCCCCAACTCCACTCCAGAGAGGGGAGAGGAGCTGGAGTGTGAATCCGCCAAGGACCAGTGACTTAGTCAATCATAACTGTGTAGTGAATCCTCCCTAAAAACTCAAAAGGACAGCTTTCGGGTCCTTTTTTTCTGGACAGCGTCCATGCTTGGGGAACCAGAACATTTCCACTCACCACTGAGCCAGGCCTCAAGCTCCATGCAGACAGAAGCTCCTTTGTGCATGACCCAACCCTACATATCTCTTCATCTGGCTGCTGATTTGCATCCTTTATCACGTCCTTTAATAAACTGGCAAACCGGAGTTTCCGTGAGTGCTGAGCCACTCGAGTGCATTCATGGAACCTAAGAAGGTCCTGAAAACCCCCGATCTGTATCCTGTGAGTCAGAAGCGCAGGTAACAGCATGCGCCTTGCACCTGGAGACCCTGGCTGCAGTGGGGGGTCGGGGCGGTCTTGTAGGACTGAGCCTCAGCTGTGGGATCTGATGCTGGGTAGACAGTACCAGAACCGGCTTGATTCGCAGACTCCCAGCTGCTGTCTGAGACTGGCTTGGTGTTGTGTGTGTGTATCTGCGTGTGTGTTTGCGTGTGTATGTGTGTTGGGGGGGAATTGGGTCCAGGAACTCAAAGAGGAGGGGTCCCTTGGGGACTTGGGGGGAAGAACAGAATGGACTTTTCCCAAGACTTTTTATCCTTACAAGAGATACACACTACTTCATTCCCAAAATTAGTCTGAGAGGGGCGCCTGGGTGGCTCAGTCGTTAAGCGTCTGCCTTCGGCTCAGGTCATGATCCCAGGGTCCTGGGATCGAGCCCCGCATCAGGCTCCCTGCTCCGCGGGGAAGCCTGCTTCTCCCTCTCCCACTCCCCCTGCTTGTGTTCCCTCTCTTGCTGTCTCTCTCTGTCAAATAAATAAATAAAATCTTTAAAAAAAAAAAATTAGTCTGAGAATTCAAGCTTAGGTTAAATTTTTTTTTTTAAGATATTTATTTATTTATTTATTTGAGAGAGTGAGTGCATGTGCGAGCTCGGGGAGGGGCAGAGGGAGAGAGAGAGAATCTCAAGCAGACTCCCCACTCAGCACGGGGTCCGATGCGGGGCTCGATCTCACAACCTGGTGTTCGTGATCTGAGCCGAAACCAAGAGTTGGACGCTTAGCTGACTCAGTTAAATTATTCTTAATAAATAGCCCAGTAATACAAAAGAAGCATTTGCTTAAAAAAAAAAAAGCCTTGCTATGATGATTCCTTAACCAGTATTCTCATTAATAGAGTCAATATTGATCTCACAGATTCTACAGTTAAAACGAGGGCAAAAAATCCTCATTCTGTCCTTATACCACTTTGGCAAAAATCAGTAATCAAAGCACTCAGATCAAGGCACAGATCCCTTTGGTCCTACACATGTTTTTTGTCTCCCTCTACCACGCCTGACCCTCTGCAGCCTCAAATATTCCTTTGTTTAGCAAAGACTTGACCAAAAACTACATGGGAACTAAGCACTTTGCTTGACCTCAGAGAAGCCAGGGGCAAGATGGCACAAGACGTCCTGCCCTTGTGGAGCGAAGGACGTGGGACACCCGCTGGCAAGTTGTGCTGCTTGGACGGTCCACAAACCAAGTCAAGGGGGAAAGAGCACTGGACAATTCTGTAACCTTCACCCTTTCCAGGAAATCACCGTGTCACATGTGGGCACGTGCACACACACACCATGTTGTTGATACCTTGTCAAACTCCCTTAGCAACTAATCAATTATCATTTATTAAGCACTAAGCTTGTTCAGCTCTGCGTTGGGTGTTTTGGTGAAGGCAGCGTTACTTGTCTTCTGGGATTGTCAGTGCCTTGTTTCCTGTTCGTAAACACTCTACCACTGCTCACAAAGGGGCGACAGAGACGACCCTCCTTTTCTTTTATGATGGAGAATTCCACACTGCTGTCATTATTATTCTATAATTGTGAATATTATAACGTACTTCAAATACTTTCACCAGGAGTAGATATTTGATTCCATAGGTTATTTGGAAGATTTCTATAAATACCGTGTTTTTAGTGATTGTTTTTATTCTAAGAAAGTAACTAGCATGGTTTTAAGAATTCATCAAGTACTATTCATACATATGTGTAATTTTCTAAGGTCAGTAAAAATTACGACTGGTTCCAGTTCCTTCCAAAGCCTAGTACTGAGTTGAGGACAGAACGGTCTTCTAAGTTTCACTATTTATAGTCTTTCGTTATTTTTATGGATAAGTTTGTTGCCTTTTTCCATTCTTAACCTGATAAGCGGTGGTCATTTCTTTCTTAATACAGAGACTCGATCATTATTAAAACTTGAGTAAATGATGGTAATAGTAATAAATGATCTGTATGCCATCAGCCCTGGGAAGGAAGGGACATCAGAGAACATCTCTGGGAATGTTCCTGAGTCATTGACCGGGCTTCATTCCCGACACCCTTCCCTGCCCTCAAAGCCAGATTCTGTGTCCACATTCTGCATTCATGCTGCTTCCTTTAAAAGAAACTGCACGTGTTTGACTTACAGATATTAACGTTAATGTTTGTGTTTCCAAAAGGAACTTGAGTCGGTCCAACGGGCAACGCTTTAAAAAAAAAAATCTAGGAATATATTTATTTTCTTTTAAAACTCTTTCTTGAAGGCATGGGTTACTCATGTGAATTCCCACAGAAAGGCCTGGTGTGCACCGACCTAGCATCTTTCCGATGAGGCGTAGCTTCGGGAAGACGCCAAACACAGTGTCTTGCTGATGAGAGTTTGTTCATGTCTGTTAGTTGAAGGACAAAAGGATTAGCTTTATGAGAGCTGAAATAAATTTTGGAACAAATATGTTTGGCTTGAGGCCACATTAATTTAATTTAAATAAATCCCTGGGAATCCCTTAATTGACAGTTACTGCAGAGGACACTGAATTAGGAGAGCGCAGCTTTTGTCTTAGAGCTCGGCAGGACCAGCGCGTTAGGAGACTCCCAACCGGGAAGGCTGGTGAACGTCATGCAGGCTATTTATTTATTTATTCATTTTTACAGGATTGTGCTAACTTCTGGGAAGTATTATTTGTGGGCAAGACAGATGAGTGAGCTGAAGAGGTAAACATAGATATTTTATCATTTTTACTTCCTCCCATATTGTGTGTGTGTGTGTTTTCTTATCTCCAGTGTGAGATTCACGTGACCGGACAGGAAAGTCTTTTGCCAGAGCTGCGTGTGTCCCTGAGTGAGACACCGTCAGGACTCGCACAGAGACCCGGGGCCCAGCTGCCAACGGCCCAGGAATCATGAGGCTGGGTCACGTCGACCTTCCTCACCAGTGAGATGAAAAATTAGTTAGGAGGATTGCAGATAAAAGCTCCTTCTTTAAAATTTTCTCCTAGCTTATAATTTACTTTTTATAGTGAAGAGATGCTGTTTACTCTGTACTCAGCCTTTTTTTTTTCTTCCTTGTGAATAATTTCTTTTGGAAAAAAAGCTGCTGTTATGGTTCCAAATGTCACGGCTCTGTTTTGTTGGAAATGAAGGCTTTGGGTATTTCCTAAAAAAGGGCTGACGTGGATTCCAAATACCGTTGGGGTCTTTCTGGACAAACTACAGAATATTAGTATGTAAATGGTTTCTGGAAGCCTGGGAGTTGCCAACTAACATGATGTCCCCTGTGCCCTGGCTCGTCCCCATGGAAGGAAGATGCAAACAAGGGTCTGTACGCGCCAGTTTTATTTGGGCCTCTGGTTCCTGATCATTGTAGAACTATAGCATTCTAGTGCTTTCTGATTTATTGTTATATTCTGTCCTCGTTCCCCAGTATGCGTTTGCTTGGACCACCGTAACAAAGTAACACAGACTGGCTTACACAACAGAAACTTACCGCCTCGCTGTCCTGGGGGCTGTGGGTCTGGGATGCGGGCATCGCCAGGGCCGCGCTCGCTCTGAAGGAGCTGGGAAGATCCCAGCCTCCCTCGGGGCTCCCGGCGGTTCCCCGGCTTGTGGCAGCAGAACTCGCGTCTCCCCTGGTGTTCTCCCTGTGTCCACGGTCCCACCAGCTGCACTGGATTAGGGCCCACTACTCCAGTATGATCTCACCTTGACTAACTACAACTACCGTGAACATCAGGAATAGAAAAACCTCATTAAAGCAGAGTGGGGAGGTTGGGTGGGGGCACTCTCACAACCTATGATTCATACTGGGAGTCCGTTGCAGACCCCACAGGAAGAGCCAGACTAGACCCTACATGGACTTGACCTTGCACATGGACACTACCATCCCAGCCGGAGGAAGAGACACTTCCCTCATCCAAAAATAGCTCAGCCAAGGAGAAGCCACCAGACTTCCAACTCCCAACGGCTCTGACAGCCCTCCGTCCTACTCCTTTGCTCCTTACAGAGCCTCCTGCCCCTCCTCTGTCTTCCAGACTCCCCTATGGTTTTGCCACAGCTTGTCTGCCCCAGGTTGCAATTCCTCTCTTACTCCCCGCAAAACCCATCTTTTGCTGGTGGAATAATTGGTAGATTTATTTTTAAGGTTAACCTTACAAAGACCCTATTTCCAAATAAAGTCACATTCTGAGGGGCTATGGGCTAGGACGTCAGCATGTGAATTTGGGGATGGGGATAGGAGACATCACAATTCAGCCCGTAACGATGGATAACATGCCTTTTGTTAAAATTGAGTTGGTTTTGAGGGTTTGGGAGGATTTTGTGAAACTCTGGAGATTGGAAATACCAAGGCCGATGATCATGCCCCTAGAAATTAGTAATTCTCTTCATTTTACCAAATTCTTCGAACATATCAACTTGCAAAATGCAACAGCCCGATATAAACCATGTGGGCCAGTTAAACATGCCCATCACAGCGTGGAGGACTTACCTCAAGCACCAGACCCCTCGGAGTTAGCAGGGGTCCCTGCCCTCAGAGCCTGACACACAGTTTTATGCACTATTGTGGATGAGATGAATTTCAGACCGGTTGGGTCTTCATGGCAGAATGGGGCCAGAATCAGATTCCTGATCTCACTTCTGTGCTCGGGTGGCTTTAGCCTTCCTTTGGTTATAGGAGACCCACAGGGTGAAGGGGTTCTCTCCCATCCTCCTCTCCTTCCTTCCAGGGCGGGGGACATACCGAGTTCTCCTGTTTTCATTTACTCAGGAGAGTAATTTTTACGGGGGCCAGGTTTCAGGGAGCGTGGTGCCCGTTCACATCTCATTTTGAAAGAGGACTTTGGCTGCCTCCATTTTGACCTTAAACTTTCCAGTTGGGTTCCTCTTTCCAGCTGGTCTCTTGGCTCAGGGGGAAGACCCTGTGGGCAAAGCAGGTTCCCTGATGGGAAATGAAACTACCCCTCAAGCAGAAGGATTGCCCTGAGCCAGCAAGACCTGCCTGTGATTGACTCCGCGACAGTGATCCGTTGCCTGCCTGCACATACCCACCCGCCTTTGCCCCACATTTTCCTTATATAAACCTGGACATATTTTCCACCTTTTGGAGACAGTCTTTGAGACACTAGTCGGCTGTCTTCCGGGCATTGGCCTCACTGAAACAAATTCCTTTCCTATTTTACCACTACTCATTTCTCCACCTTTGGGTTTTGTCAGCAGTGAGTGGCCAGAGCTGGTCTGATTGGGATCCCCCCCCCCCCCCCCCAACCCCGGGGCCCCAACACCCCCCCCCCCCCTTATAATTTCACTATGATTTAGTGGCCAAGGACTCTTGAAATACTCCCCACTCCTTGTCGGCTGTAGGGCTTGCTTCACTAAAGACCCATTTCAGCAAGTATGCTTTGACAGCCATTTTTCCTTGGAAATTGATGCTTGTGGCTGGGATTCCTGGAAATCAGCTGTTTGAGGTGCTAATCCTGTTGAAAATGTTGTTCAAGTTTTCTTGGGATTGGATTGAACACTCTGACCCCGTCGCACATGATTTCTTGAGTCCTTTATTTGAAGCTTTATCCTTTAAGGTATTCAGATAGAACCATTGTCTCCTTTCCGAAAAATTGTCTTTCTCTTCACTAATTGTTCATGCCTCCTAACGCCATGTGAGCTTCTCAGATGTGGCTAATACTTTCCTGGGTCGATTATGTTTTTTTGAAAGTTGTCTTTTTTATTTTACTTTATTTTTTAGTCTTGCAGTTAGTGTGTGTTCATGGTCTTATCTCTTCTCTGTCCGGCACACCTGGTGCCGAGTCTGGGCAGGTTGTCCCCAGGGAAGTGCCACAGGCTTAAAAATGAGTACAGAGGTAACTCACCAGAGGTGGTTGTTTGTTTTTAAATAATCATCTTGGCTGCTTCAGAAGGCCACGATGCACAGTGACTAAGCCCGGAAATGTGATTCCAGAGCTCCGGGATTACATTTTGTCTGGCTATCTCCACGGGTCCATCAGCGCTCCTGGCTCCTTCGCCTCACCTGTGGAAGGGCTGAATGACGTCCGGTGCCTCTGTCGGGGCCACATCGGCAAAGTTTAAAAAGAGCCATCAGGCTGAATCGTGAACCGTATTTTCAGCAATTCCTAGAGGTATGCCTTTTAATAAGAGCTCTTTTGTGTCTGATGACAGCTGATTGTGGTACGGTCCCAGCACATCAGCCGGAGGCTGGGCTCCTGGGCTGGGTTGTCCTCCTCAGTGGGAGGCAGGGGGCTTGGCCGGTCATCACAGGAGGTCCCAACCAACGTCCTTCTCCATAGGCCTTCCCCAAACAAAAGGATGGTGTTTCCCTTCAGTCTGCCTACCTCAGAGTGCTGGTGGAAAATTCCAGAACGTGGAAGTTTTATAAACACCCAATAAGGAATTCAATTTCACTTCCCTCCCCACTGCCTTTCGGGGCTTCATGTTCTCAGTCATTCAGGTATAACGATCTTGACATCCCACCAGCACTATTTTTATGTCAATGATTTCCCTATTTTTATTATGTAAATATCGTTTCATTTTATGTTATTAATCTGTGACCTCTTACCCTATGCCCCAAGTTACCTTATTAGAGTGAACACATTGAAACCCTTCGCTCTGCTCTATCAGCGAATGCTTTGAAAACAACATTATTATTTTTATTTTGGATGGAATTAATTTTCACGATCTTACTGGCCTGATTTTGTAGATAGATAAAGTGCCTCCTAAATCAACACTAAGAATGGAATGGAGCCTCTCCTGTTAACTCTGACTTTATTTGCTCTGAAATATAAAGTATCTGGGATTTGAGCTAGTTTATTATTTTTTTTTTGTAAGCAACTGGATTTCTTAGTGACTTTATAAAGATGAAAAAGACAAAGGGATTGATAATTTTTGGAAGCAGTAAGCCATTGTCTTATATATTCTTCTCAAAGGTAAAGGAATTTGCTGTAGAAATGAATAGAGGTATTCGACTTTAACACTGTTTCCCAAATGGGGACCAAACATCAGATTAGCATGTAGAAGCCTGGGAGATGAATCTTTTATTCTGGGAGAGAAATGAGAAGGAACGGTGGATGGAAATGTCTCCTTGAGACACGCACACGTCCTGATCCCTCTCGAGAGAAATTGGGATCACCGGTCCTTCATTTCCGGTCCTGCCCTGTGGGTGGGTGCCTTCGGGCACGTTCCTTCTCTGTGAGCCTCAGGATTTTCTCATCTATGAAACTGGATTGTTAAATCCACATTAGATGGAAGTTAAATGAGAAAATGTGCAAGATGCGCACAACATTCTTCCTGGAACTTGGTAAACGACTGACCCTGCATTGTTTGAATTAATATCCCCCCCACCAACTCTTGTCCTGACTTGGACAGGTGCTGTAATTGGCGGTTTAACCAGCCCACTTTGCTTTCGTTCTCCCCGCCCCGCCCCAAGCCTCGGCCGCCTGGTGGCTGGGCCGCCGGGGCCAGGATCGTCCAGGCGAGGGGGCTGGACGGGACGCCCGGCGCGCAGGGAGCGGGGGCCTCGGGGGCCGCAGCACCTGCCGCCCCCCCACCTCCCCCTCCCCCGGCCGCGCGGTCCTGCCGCCCGGCCCTGCTGCTCTCCTGCGGGGGGCCCAGCGCCCGGGATGGGGTGGGCGGCTGGGAGGAAGCGGGAGGCCCTGCTTCTGCTGCCCGGTGCGCGGCAGTTCCGACACCAGGATTTTCTTCAGTATCCGAGCAGGAAAAGCCGCTCCCCTGCACCTGGCTTCCTGCCTCATCCCCTCGTGTCGGGCTAACGGGGGTCTCGTGGGGCTTAGGGAGTGGTTGGCGAGGGAAGGGGAGTGTGTGTGCGCGCGTGTGTGTGCGCGCGCGTGTGCCGCGCCGGGAGGGAGAAGGGCAGAGTCTGCCGCAGGGCCCCCTCCTCGCTTCCCCTCTTCCCAGCCCTTGGTTGCTATGCAGTTTCTATGGCAGCAGCATCCTCAGACCCAACTTGCACCCATCATTTAGAGCTAATTAAGGTAAAATAGTGGGGGGAGGGAAGGAGGGAGTGGCAATGGAAGGGGGAGGGGCGAGGCCGGGAAGCCGCGCGGAGGCTGCAAGTGCAGGTTCGCCGTGGGGTCTGGGCTCTGCTCGTCGGCCCAGCGCGGCGGCGGGAGCAGCAGCTCCGCGCGCAGCCCACTCGCCCCGCAGCCATACTGCAGACCCCGGGCCCCCCCCCCCCCCGGGCCCCTCTCCCCGCGCTGCCTGCCCCTGCCCGGGCGCTGACACCCTGTCTGCCCCCTCTCTGCACTGTTCGGTGCCCCTGCTTCTTCTCTCCCAGCACTTGGTCAGACGGAAAGGAAAGTTTTAAAAAATGCCGATTGCACAGTTGCTGGAGCTATGGAAAAAGATCGAGGTGGAGCCCATGGAAATAGAGGTGAGTACCAAGGAGAGAAGAATGCATTCTGCAGGAGCCTGTGGCTCGCGGAATGTCTCATAGAATGGATTCGTATTTACTGGGGACTTTTATGTGACAGAAACTTGAATATTTAATGTGTGCAGGGCTGTGTATGTCGTGTCCTATGGATGCATGCGCGTGTGTGCATACAGTAAACATTATGTATACAGGTGCCCACACACGGGGCGTTGGGTGGGGTGTAAATTAAATGAATGAAAGCCAGTGCGTTGAAGGAAGAAACTGTTGCTCTTAAACCAAACTTCAGGATGCTTCCTGAGAAATGTGTGTATCTTGGAAGTCTTCATGGGCTTCCAAACTAATCTGCATCCGTTTGATTTTCCTTCAACAAGTGGCTTTACATTTTAAGAACTCCATTTGCTGCAGTCGAGGATGAAACCAGGGGCAAAACAGTGATGACTTCTTAAGAAACAGAAGGCATGAAGATAATGCAGGGTTAATAGTGTGTGTGCCTTTCAGTAAAGAGGAGTTGTTACAAATAAGGAGAAAAGATAATGAAATGAAAGTGTCGGTGGCCCCTCCCCAGGGCTGGCTTGTGGGTGTCCCCTCTGATACTCTTTAACTACATGCTTCCCCAGGGACCTGGAACTCTCTGGAAGTCTGGTCCATAGAATTAGATTTCCTTAATTTGAATTACAGATGATCAACACACATTTGTCCGTGAAGGGTCAGTCCCTCGTCCATTATTAGACCATCTACTGGATTCTTAGACGTACCCGTGCTGTCTCTAGCAACTCAGATTGCTTTCCCAAATGGCAAATTCTAATAACTTGCTAAATGTTTACTAAGTCCAAGCTTTAATTTTTGTCTTATCTCCTATCCCAGCATCATGTCTGTAAATTAAATTCTTTTTAAATGTTACTTATGTTTATATGTACAACCTCTATGTTGAGACATTCACGTAACAATTTTAAACTGAATGGGAGATTCTGTTTTAGAAGAGAATTTACTTGGTGTTTTAAAGTGCTTTTTTTGGGAGCCAGACTAACTTAATGCCTGTACTATACACTGATGTTCGACAGAGGGGGTAGAGCACTGCATAGATACGAAGCCTATTTTTTGATGGAAGAATGTACCATTGCTGCCGATGACTAGCACCCAAGTCTAGAGAGGTGACACCCCCGCTCTTTATGTCATTGACTATTCTGTTTGCCCAGGATGTCGTTCTGGCGTCCAAGACAGTGCCTTAGAAAGAGCCTCTCACTTACAAGCGTTGCTAATTCAGGGCTCATTTTTTTTTTTTTCTTTTGAGAGAAATTTGAGTTTTTAAAGAAAGTGAATGAATTAATTGAATTAAGAACGATTAGCCAGGAGTTCTCTGACTTCCTGGTGCTGTCTGAAGCCCTCTTAGTAATCCGAACTATGTCTGTGGTGGAGACCCAGCTCCCAGCCCCCGCACAGCTGGGCCCCGCAAAGAGGGGGAGGATTTGGCTTCGGGGCAGAGAAAGGAGGACGGAAGTGGGGAAGCGAAGGGGCTTTGCATAATTTCTCAAGGGGCTCCAGACTTCACATCACTGCTGCTGACCGAAGCTCTAAGGAGCCACTGGTGTCGGAAATATTTCTGAGATCGATTGAAAATGGACCAGCAGTGAATATATTCATGTTATTCAAATATGTCACAGACAGCACTGCCTTGCCACCCCATTTAGAGGGCAAATTTTAAAAGTTTTTGAGGTTGATGTACATGCCACAACAAATCACGAAAATTGGATAAAGTAGATGGTCTCAAAGCCAAAAAAATTTTCATCAAGCTTCCTGGGTAGATGTTTGAGGATTGCATACCCTCTGCAGTATGCTTTATGGAGACAGAGCATCCAGTCCCATTGCTTTGGAACCCAGAAAATCAGAGCTTTTTCTGGAAAGGTTAAATGTGAAGCCTTGGTCCCGAAGTCCTTCGGGTCCGGGGGAGTCCTCTGAATCCACACAGATGGGAGATCTGTGTGCTCTGGAACTCAGAGGCTCATTTTGCTTTCCAGGTTTGCACATGTTTTATGTTGTATGTTACTAAAATATCTCACATGTCAAGACATTGGGCAAAACACATGCAATACGTTTGGCCTCTGCACTCCAAATTAAATATCACAAAATCCTTGCGTGAGAAGTTTCACATGCTCTTCCTGTAAGAGAATCTGCTATACGGCGCAAGTGATTCTATGATTCGCTTTTGCACAAATTTAACAGGACTAATGGCTGGTTTCCCAGTGCTAGCGACCAACACTCTGGGATTCCAGTTCTTCTCTAACTTATGAGTCGCTCTCCCCTTGCCTTGTTTTCTTGAACTGGCCTGGGTTGGGTTTGAGGCTCACTGTACTGGACACCCCGTTATCTTTACATAAACCAGCTTTGCCTCAGCACGTAGATGGGGGAAATTCATTTGATTATCGAGGGAGAGTATTTGCGGTTTTATGAATTGTTTTGAAATATTTCGGGTGGTATATTTGACCAGTTAGTGAGATGTATTTTCAAGGAAACGTATGCTAATTAAAAACTGGGCCCTCCATAAAATCCCTGAAGAATCTGGCCTTAAAAAGCAGCATACATATGTTTTAGTGGCTTTCAGCAGGCTTTATCGCGGCCAAGGGCATGCCTGGGGTGGGGCGGGAAGGTGAGAAAATGGGAGACAGGATGAGTAAGGTGGTGGTGGAAGGCTGCCCACAGGGGCTCGCTGACCCATTTATCCCCTTTTCATGTTCTTTTAAAGGAATAAGCATGACCTTCCTTTCTGGGATGTCATCATGCATTAAAGAAAGGAAAAGCCCCTGTCTTTAAACAATGCAGATTAAATAGGACTCCCCGACATCTCACGGCCTAGCTTGTCCGTTGCTGGTTATCTTAGAGCCGCTGGGTGAGCAGACCGCCTGGAAGTGAGGGACCCAGCCGGCTTGGGGTGGTGGCGGGCAATGGTGCCCATGCTGCGAGCCGGCTGGCACTGCTCCCCGAGCTCTCCACATCCCTCAGTAGGTAGATGCTGTTAACGTTCCAGACGTATATAGGGAAACTGAGGCCCAGGTTAAGCAGTCTGCTTTAAGTCATGATGCAGTAAGCCAGACCCAGACCCAGACCCTCCTGGTGAAGACTTACCCTACAGAAACACTCTGCTTTATGTGTTTATGGGCCAGGAACTTGACTCTGTCCGAGTTTAGTCATTCTCTGAGCATCAGCTGAGAGATTCCGTCCAAACAAGAATGGTTGCAGACGCCTTCCGTTTGTCACTTCTCTGTTTCTGTCTGTTAGTCGTTGAACCCCCACTCGAATCCATAGCCCCTGCCTTCCTGGTCAGGGAGTTACGTAAATCAGTAAATCACCTGCTTCTTTCACTTGTGGCCGGAGTTATACACGCTTGGCTGATGGAGTAATTTACAATTGTGGATGTAAACACTCTGTGCTTTATTCACCGCCTGTTACGCTGAATACATTTCCTGGCAGGAGGAAACCTGCCGCGCGTTCCTTCCAGGCAGGAAAGATCCATTTCCTGCCTGGAGCTGCACGAGGTTTCAAGTAGACACAGGTGGGAAGGGGCTTGGCTTAGTGGTCCTGTTCTGCTGCGCTAATAGGGAATAGCTCGTTCGCCCTCGTATTGATTACCGGTGTGATGCTCTTTACAAGAGTGTTGCCATGCTAACGCCATTCAATGTGTGTCTTTGTTGTCAGACCGCCGAGGAGGATCTTAACCTGGACTCGGAGCCCACCATCAAAGATACCGTGGAAGAAGTAATTATACGTGTTTTATTATAGCCTGATTCTTTGGGGAGGAAGGTGGGGTGGAGGGAGGAATGTCAGCTTGAAATTAACAGCCCGCGAGCGGTTATTTTAGTGAAATATATGTGTGTAAACATCCACCTACACAGACACATACATGCACACATGTATGCTGTGTATGTGACAGTCAATGCATTTCCCTCAAAAGGGATACATGAAACAGGAAGAAAAATCACAAACCAAGGTAAAAGGCATAGTTTTTGGGCATGGGCTTTTCCGAGGGAGATGGCGTATTATCACCAATAAAGACAGGCGTGTGGAGTAACCAGCCGGGGCGCCGAAGTGATACATAATTTCACCTGCCGGAAGGCCTCTGGACACGTGTGAGGCTGTGCTCTCTGAGCCCCAGGAGCAGAGTAGGGAAGGGCCCCTCTGTGGGGAGCAGGTCAGGAGGGGAGGCTGGGAGGGGAGATGGGGGTTGTGGAGCGGACACCCTGCAGGGGCGTGGAGTGGGAAAGAGCCAAGGGCATTAGCTGTCGCTGGCAATGTCAGCCTGGGTTCCACGCTGTGTGGGGCACGTGCCTGACCTGGGCGGCAGGAAACGGGGTTCGCCCTCAAGGGAGCGGAAAGCTCCAGACCACCCCCGAGGTCGTGGGGGATGTTGTGGTGCCAGCAAGCACGCTCTGAGGGGCCTGGGACAGGAAAGCGCTACATTCCAAAGGGGAATCACAGCCAAAGGAAAGGGATTCTGTTGAAGCAGCCGCATGTTGACCGCTTGTGAAGAAGTGCCCTCCGTGGCCGCTGTAGCCGGGGAAGGTTGACAAGGCAATTAAGCCCCTTTCATTTCCTGAGTTGTTCAGTGATGCACCACTTGGAAGCATAAAAGTTGTAAGATGTGCAATTCTGTTGCTTTTTATAAAACAGCTGGGAAGGTCTGGTAGCTGGGAGGGGTGGATCAGTGAACATTGCTGGCTTTACAAAATGGTCTGTTCGGGTGCTAAAAACCGTCTTTCACGTCTGTCAAAATGCATGCCCGCCAATCTGCATTTTCAGCCCGGTGCCACCGGATCTTATGATCACATGACATGATATGTTGGTTAAACAAAGAGAAAGGGCACAGAGCGGCCTCATCTTTAGCCGGCGGCCTTCCAGCTCTGCTCTGCAAGCAGCCCGGCTTGGCTCCTGGCTTTGCAAGGAGCTTCCAGTGTTCTTGAACAAAACGTTTGGCCTGGGGAGTGCTTGCCTTCCCTGGGAGAGTAAGTGTAGCCCTGTTTTTGCCAATTTCACGGAGGTGAAAGGCCAAATGGCCTTATGAGCCGGAGACTTAACTTCCCTGAGAGGACAGGACAACTGGACGTTCCCCGGGAGGGCCAGTGGATAAGGGAGGAGGCCCTCCTTGCAGACTAACAAGGTCCAATGCCCAGGGTCTCAGAGAAACCAAGCCACGCCTGACTGCCACCTTTATTTACACTTTGCTAGGTATTTGTGGGAATTTTGATCACCAAAAACCCGCGGTGCATTCCTTGCAGGCAGATTGCTGTGGTATGTTAGCAGCTCGGTTCAGGAAGCTCTGCAGCGCGGAGCTCACACAGCTGGTGCCGAGTCTTCCCCTGGTAGGGCCATCCCGAGCGCCACGCCTGTGCGACAGGGTGTGCTCAAAAGTGCTTATGCAATTAACAGAATCTTTTTTAATTTTTTAATTTTATTATTTTTTATTATCATGTTATGTTACTCACCATACATTATATCATTAGTTTCTGATGCAGTGTTCCTTGATTCATTGTTTGCGTGTAACACCCAGTGCTCCATGCAGAACGTGCCCTCTTTAATACCCATCACCAGGCTAACCCATCCCCCCCATCCCCCTCCCCTCTAGAACCTTCAGTTTGTTTCTCAGAGTCCATCGTCTCTCATGGTTCGTCTCCCCCTCTGATTTCCCCCACTTCGAGAATCTTTTTTTAAAAACAGATTATTTATTTGAGAGAGGGAGGGAGTGCATGAGCACGGACAGGGGGAGGGGCAGAGGGAGAAGCCGACTCCCCACTAAACACAGGCTCCATCCCAGGACCCGGAGATCATGACCTGAGCCAAAGGCAGACGCTTAACAGACTGAGCCACCCAGGCGCCCCTAACAGACTAAGCGAGAATCTTTTAATTCATTCACAATATTTATTTCCTAAGATCGCCTAGTCTCAGGGTGTCTTATCCTTAACATTTTGGGTGGAAATGCAGGTGCTGATTTGTTGCAGTAAAATTATTCAACCTCTTTAAAGTTATTTTTGATAATGGGAGGTGAGACACAGCAAATTATTACTATTTCCCGATGGTAGAATATCAATTTAACTTTGACTCTTAATAAACGAAGGAAGAATTTCCAAACAAGTTTTAGGAGTATTTTGCAGGACGCAATGTTGCTATGTGACAGGTTCGTGGTGTTTGCGGGGCCCCTGAGACATAACGGGCTGCTTCCTGAGGTTTCTGATAGACGATGCTGGAAGCAACATGCAGTCCAGCCACAGCAGATGGGTGTTTTCACGACTGTCTGAGGGTTGGTGGGAAGCAAGCGCTTCCTTGTGCGTCCTCTTGGGCCTTCAGAGTGGAACTGCAGGGTCTCCTGTAACTGAAGGATTTATGGCTCAGACACGGGAGGGAAGTCAGAGCAGAAAAGTTCCACACCGTTGGCCAGTCTGACGTGTATGATGATGAAAAACCCTATTTAGGAAAAAAAAAATCATTCAAATCAACAACAGTTCATTCATTCAATCAATATTTATTGAAGCCCGGTGGGCAGAACATGGTGCCCAACATGGAAAGATGACAAGGAAAGTGGGTGCATCCTGGAGGCATGCGGGAGGGGACGCGGGAGGGGACTGTGGCCTTGTGGTCACTCTGATTCGGTGACTGTGTGGCATCTTCATAAGGATACATCTTAAAGCATAGAACACACTTGGGACATCTTATGTATAAATATCTCAATGTGTGGTTCTCGTCCAGTTGTATTTCACATCATGGCTCCGTCCATGGAAGAACGTCTAGAATAAAGATTGCAATTGAGACAGGAAGTGGGTGTGAGTGCCACGTGCCTCTCCTCACCATTGCAGAGGGAAAGGCTGCCGCCTACCCGGGGTGCCCGTGCAAAAGAAAAAACCCTCAGCTGATCGCGTCAGGAAACGTTTCTTCAGCTGTGTCTTTCAGGGGTTATTGGGAGGGACTCACAGTCCTGGAAGGGAAATCCGGGAGCAGAGAGTTGACCCGTGAATGTGTGGGAGGTGCCTGCTTTGTGAGATTTGCACTCCTGTTCTCTGTCTCCTTTTGCAGGTTATGTGTTGCAAAGCTGGGTGGGAGGTGAGGATTTAGGACCCTACCAGAGTACACGGTTGACTGCAGAATCACATGCTTCGCTTGGGCGCACACTGCAGGATTAGTCCACGGGTGACTGAGCCTAGGTGTCTGGGAAGCCCCTTGGGGCTCCACACAGGAGCCCTGTCATTGGTCCCTGGGGGCAGTGGTGTGTGGTGTGGTGTGGGAAGGCAGGAAGGAGAGGGCCCCTTCCAGGATGCAGAAGCCAGGCCTCTAAGCACCGCTCAGCCCCAGACTTCGCGTACCCACACAACCCTTAACCTTCCGTCGCTGGATCACAGACACAGGTGTTTTAGACAAGTTCCTAATTTCACAGAACAACCTGTGGAAAATACTGGAATTCGGTGTATGCATTTTTAAAGTGCTTAGATATCAGGGTTATGTTATTAATAAAGACCACTTTCTTGTCGACTTCAGAAACAAGGTCCAGATAAGTTATTCTCCACATTAGCATGGTTTTACTTTATTTCCTCAAGATGACTGGGGTGTTTCCCTGTCCCCCCTGAGCTTCTACTCCGGGTTTTGATAGCAGAGATTCTGGCATCTGTAGGCAGAACAGTGTGTGGGGGGGGTGGCATCTGCTGAGGTCAGCTACCTCTTGGTGGAGAGCTCTGTGGGGGGCAGAGGGGGTACCAGGGCAGAGAAGACAACTGTGGCCCGTCTGAGGATGCTTGAAGATATAGTCCCCACTGCCAGGCCCCTGGCCTCTCCTCAGGGGTCAGGTGGACCAATGGCGGTTATTTGGGGCAGGATGTTCTGTCAGCGTGACCTCCTTTAATGACCAGCAGCCTGACTTCCAAGCAGATACAGCTTGGACCCCTTGATTTCTCTGCTTGGGGGCAAGGCCAGGGAAGAGATTTGGGGGAGCATGGAGGACCCTTCATGCTTGAAGGAGAGAACAACCCAAAAGTGTTATCAGAACCCTTTGGGCTAAAGTCATGGTCAGAGTGGGATGTCACCGGGGTCGGGGCTGAGCCACCCTGATCACCTGTAGGTTCCAGCGTATCTTCTCTTACCTGTCTCGCCCTGGGGATCTAGACAGGGTTCCATTGTTCCTTTAAAAAAAGAAGAAACAATCCAAACTGGTTTGAATAGAAATGAGACAAGAAGAAGAATGAAGCCTCAGAACTAATAAAGCAATTAAGAGCAAAGCAATTACAGTTTAAAGCGAGAGTTAGCAGTTTGGAACAGAGATGGTCGGTCTTCCGAGCCCTGCTCATTCTCTGCCTGCCTGTCGGGTGCTCGTCACGTCTCCTGAAGCTGGCGTCAGCCACGTCACCTCCGCCCTGCCAGCCCGTTTACGTTCCTACTGCTTTCCGTTTTTCTGTCCAGCAAAACACAGGCTTGCGTTCAGTCCTTAGGGAGACTCTGGAGAAGGCGCTGTAACCAGAATGTGTTTGGAGGAAGGGTCGTGGGCTGAGCCGGTGAAAGCCCGTCTGTGTTTGGTCACGGCGGGCTCGGCAGCACCACGCACTCGCGCTGACTGGGGCAGAAGTGGAGGAAGATGGGCCATCTCGTCGGGGAAATCGCTGCAGCACGCCACTGAGTCGGCGGTAGCTCTCTGCGAGCATCCACGCGAGACCAGAGGTCCGGCTCTTCCCACGCGCCCAGCCCCGTGGCGGGTCGTCCTGTCACCACCGGGCCTTCGCGCCCGTCACCGCTGGCCGCGGGAGGACGGCCTCGGCTGGTTCCGCGGCCGAGACGCTCGTCTTTCTGCTTCTGTGACAAAGCCAGCAGCCGGCCCGTTTCTGGGGGGCTTTCCCTCTGATGATATAAGGACTGCCTCGACTTTGCTGGCCCTGCGCGCCCCCCGGGGACCCTGTCCCGCTGTCTTAGAACACCCCGCCCCGGGGGCAACGCGGGCCCGTGTTTGGGCGAGCAGAGCAAATTACCCGCACGGTCTGTGTCCGGGCTGGAGCCGGTGTGAACGAGCAGGTGGCCGCGGGGGACAGGCCAGCAGCGGAGGTGGTGGCCGGTCACATAAGACGCTGCTTGTCCGGGGCCGAGGGTGCTGACCCATCCATCACAGCCAGCAATACCCGTGGCCGGGTGGCTGCTAAATTGCGAAGCAAACACCTCGTTAAAGCTGCACTTCAGCCCAGAGCAGGGCTTGGAAAAAGCCCTAAGATCAAGTGTGGGGTGTCCTCTAGGGCCTCCTGTGTTTGAGCCCCCAGGGAAGGACGGTGCACCAGTCCCACCAGAGAGGAAGCCCAGTGACTCGCTGGAATAAGAACACCGCCTCTTAACGCGAATCTGATTTCTATCACCTTCCGTCCTTGCTGAGCCGCAGAGAGGTGGGAGGGAGGTCCCTTACTTTCCCTCGGTTTCTCAGGTGGTGAAATTGAGGCACCGAAAATGCTGTGATTCGCTCAGTATGATGCAGAGCCAACAAATAAGCGAATTTCAAGCCAAAGCTATTCACGCTGCTGTGCTTTCTAATCCTAGAATCACTGATCCCCTGGTGTAGCTGATGGTGGCTGATGGCTTTTTGGCTAATGGGATCAGGGCCCAGGTCAGACGCTGTGGCTTGTCTTCTCCTCTGGGCTTAAAGCAAGGTGACAGGTGCCTCCCCGGCCCACACACGGGAGGCCTCGGGCAGCGTCCCTGCGGCCATATCCATGCTTCCTGGGGCTGTGGGGGAACTCAGGAGCTCTACATTGTCACACTGGGATTCTCTCTCCTTTCCTCTTTTCAGAATTCTCTCTCCCGCTCTCTTCAAAGTGGGAAAATACAGAATTGGTTTCTAAGTGTACCAAAACATCCAAGAATTACAGAAGTTCCTTATCTTCTGTTAACCTCAGATGGATAATTTGAGTATTTATGGTAAGAGAGGATACCTGTATCCTCCATAGTGATGCTCTATGTGTGGGGGTAAACTTCAAAGTATCAGGTGGAAAATTGTGTAGTGTATGACCGTTCAGATATTTTGAGGGAATAAAGAGTAAAACAGCAGAACTATACTCATGTAACAGGTGCAGCTGTGAGCTGAGTGTGGAGACACAGACTTTGCAATTTATGTGAGTCACAAACCTCTCTAGGGAATCGTTAAGACATATTTTTCTCCAAGATGTAGTACCAAAACACCCCTCAGTGCCAAATGCGTGTTGAGTAAGCAGCCAGCTGGGCGTCGGCAGCGTCTCTGCCCTCCGTCTCTGTCCTGGCCCGGCTTCCCTGGGTGCCGGTGGGGGGCTCGGGTCCCTCGGCCCTACCCCAGTTCCCATCCTCCCCAGAACGAAGGGAGCAAGCGGTGGGCAAAGAACTCGAAGTCTCTTTGAAGACCTAGTTTGGGGAGCATCTACTGTCTATTTTAGGCTTGACAGAAACATGAGTAAGACCTCCTGTTCTTCAGGAAATCATAATCTTTGAGGATTCAGACACATAAACGCCTGTTTCCAGAGTAATAGGATAAATACCAGAGGGTGATTTCTAGATTCTTCTCGAAATGACGAGGGTCTCCGGGGATGTGGGGGACCACAGGCCCTGGGCGCACGCCTGGTGGGAGCCAGCCCTCCCCTCCCCCCCACCTCCTCCCACCCTCCCTCCTCCTTAATTCCCCCGGCAAATGTCTGAGTGAGCACTGTGTGCCTGGCGCTGTGCCAGGCTCCGGGGACTCAGTGACTCAGATAACAGAGACAGACTAAAGTCTCTGCCGCATGGACCTTCCATTTTAGTGTTCTTTCAAATAAGCAACTAAAGGAGACCATTCCATTCCAAGTGGTGTAGGGAGAGCAGTGGGGATGGAGAGTGAGGGGGGCCATGTCAGCAGAGTGTGGGTGGAGAAGCCCCTCTGGGCTGGTGGGGTTTGGGTTGGGACTTGAATGAGGGGACACACCAGCTAAGGAATGTGGGGAAGACAGTTCCAGGCGCGGGGTGGGTGTGGCGGCCCGGGGAGCGCGGGAGCCCAGCGTGGAGAAGGCGGGGTGCAGGGCCGTGGGGACCCGGCTCAGGTCTCTGGGTGTTACTCTGGATTTTCTGGGAAGCTGCGGGGACTTCTAAGCAGGACCCTCCCTTGGAGCTCATGCGAAAAGAGTAGACTCCGGGAGGCTGGTGCAGGCGAGCGGCGGGGTGCAGTGCACGGCTAGCAGGTGTTTGTCGGCTGCCTGGGTACGGCATCCAGGCAGCCGGGGCTCCTTCCCAGACTGCTGTGGCAGCTCCACAGACGGGGCTCAGACAGCAGACATTCATGCCCACAGTTCTGGAGGCTGGACGGCTGACCTCGAGGAGCCAGCCGTTGCTTCCTTCCAGGCTGGGAGGGAGAGCCCACTGCAGGTGCCTCCCGAGCCCGGTGTTGCCGGCTGTCTCCCTGTTCCCAGGCTTGCGGACACGTGGCCGGGTCCCTGCCTCCGTCCTCACGGGATGTTCTCCCTGTGTCTTTACGCAAGGAGTCCATCACATTGGATTAGAGCCCACCCAGTTGATGACTGACTTCTTAGCTAATTATGTCTGCAGTGACCCTCTTTTCAAATAAGGTCATGTGCTGAGGTCCTGGGGTTTAGGACTTTTGAGGGCAGAGTTCAACCCATATCAAATACAATGTTTGAGAAACTCCGTTTTCTTGGTCTCATGGGTCTGGGGCTCAAAGTCTTTGGTGCAGACCCTGCTTTTTTTTTTCATTTTAGGGCATGAACTAAAACCCACGCGTGTACGCTGACTAGGTTTGTAGCAATTTCTTCTTCCACACCAACCAAGCAGCGTGTGGGGCTCCCTCTGACTTTGGGCAACCCCAAGCTCCCGGTGGTGGGGGTGCCTAGTTTGGGATGAGAGCACGTTTTGGGGTGATTTTGCCTCAGACACCCAACCTCTGCCGGCACAACTCTCCCCCTCGGTCGGTCCCTGTCCCTCTTGGCGCGTGGTCATGGGGGATGAGGCTTACATGGCAGCAGGAGGAGGGAATAAAACACAAATCATCACACATGCTGCAGAAACCCTCCCCTGTTCTCAGCCACGAGCCCCCATCCCGGGCCCTCTCCTGACTTCACTGCAGTGTGCCTCTGGGGGGGGGGGCCAGGGGCGGCCAGCGTGGTGGGGACAACGCGTGTCGAAAGAGCCACGGGCTCAGAGCTTTTAAATTTTTACGTTTTCTTGCTCTGCAGTTAGGCTCCTTTCTTGGGCTTTCATCTTGCCTTCCTGCAGGCCTAGGAAACCGCGTCTTCTGCCCCTTCCCGACACTTGACGGGCCCCGTGGCCGCTGCCTCCCAGAGAGCGGGGCGGCCTCCATGACCAGAAGGCCGCGGCGGGGGCTCGGGCTTGCAGACACCTTTAACAACACAGGGAGGAGTGGGAATACGCAGCTTTCTTTTCAAGTACGGGGAGGCCGTGCGCTCCATCCTTCGTGACCAGTGAAGCGGCTCTGCTGTATTTACGAAAAGCCAGCACGCTCACTATGGAAAACTGGAAGACGGTTGGCAGTAGGCCTCACGAGCGCGGCTGACGGACCCCGGGGACCTGGAGTATTGCTGTGGGGTTGTCAAGGTGCATGTAGAAGTCAACCCAGAACCCCGCCTTCGCCCGGCCCTGGCCTACCTGCGCTGTGCAGCCTTCTGTTCCCTGGGTCAGGCCGCCCCGCAGCGTGTCCCCGGGCTGCCCCAGCTTGCTCAGGTCCGGAGGAGGGCAGAGGGGACGGAGGCGGGCCTGCTCCCTGACGGGGCATGCTCACTCGCAAGTCTGACCGTCAGCTGGCAAGTCTGATAAAGCTGCAGATCTGGCCTAGCAGGTCTCGGGGGGGGCCTGAGAGTCTGCATTTCTAATCAGCCTTTTCCCCAGGGGTGTGGTGCTTCTGGTCTTCAGGCCACACCTTGAGTCCCCAAAGCAGGGAGCCCTCAGAACAAGGGCAAGATACACTTAGAAAAGGCTTTTCTAGAAGCAGTGCGGTAGACTGGGCAGTCTCTGAGAACAATGTCATTGACTTCCAAATCCATTTTTTCTCCAAGCGACTGGCGTTAGGTCATGGATTTGTCTTGTTGCTAATATCTGTAGTCATTGCTCCATCACAAGTATTTTGCTCTATGTATGCAGAATACTAATTTATTCAATAATTCAACTCATGATCTATTGGGAGGGTAGATATTTGTCATTTTCTATTTTAGTTATTACTATTTTTAAGTAGCATGAGTTTATGATCTTACGGCTCGGGAGAGCAGACCGCCACGGTCACTGGGCTCAGCTTGGGCATTGGCAGGGCTGCATTCCTTGTGGGAACTCCAGGGCAGAGCCCGCTTTCTTATCTCAGTCCACACCCTGGGCTGCCGGCCCTGTCCACCTTCAGAGCTGACGGCACGGCATCGCGTCTCTGCTCTGACGTCTGCTTCGGCCCTCACATCTCCCTCTGACTGTGGTCCTTCTGCCTCCCTCTGATGAGGACCCTGGTGACTGGCAACCGTTTTTAAGTTGGTAAACTGAACTACTCAAACGTCTCTATTATAAGGCGAGAAGCAAGTCCATTTAGTTTTACATTTAGAAAATAATATAAAGTAACTAAACTCTCAGGTATGGCACATTCCCCCATTCCTGTTCATTCCCTCTCCTTTTACCTTCCTTAAAGGTTGCTCTACGAATAGCAAGTATCTATTCACTTATCTAGGAAATATTTCTTCAGCAGCTGTCCTGCAAAGGGCAGTTTGGAAGACGTAGTGATGAATGACTCATGTCCCCTGGCTTCAGGGTTTCTGTTGGATAGAAGAACTGATAATTACAGTACAAGGCACACCATGATACATTCCTAAGGACAAGGCAGAAAGTTACGTTAAACAAGTAAACAAGTAGCGGCCAAGTTCGTAGGGAAAACACAAAGAAAGCAACAAGGTGGAGAGCACTGTGATTCAGCTCACAGGGAGCCCAAGCGGTGGTTGTGTTCGCTTCTGATTGCCACGGTAACAAATGACCACACAGGTGAGGGTTCCAAGCCACAAAGGCCTAGAGATCTGGAGGTCAGAAGTGCTAGAATCTAGGTGTTGACAGGGCTGCGTTCCATTCCAGAATCAGCTTTCTTGCTTTTTCCAGCCTCTGGAGGTGTCTTAGTTCCTTGGCTCACCCTGCCCTCTGCTTCCACCCTCCCATCTGCTGACTCTGACCCTCCTGCCTCCCCCCAGAATCAAACCCATCTGTATGATTCAGGATAGTCTCCCCATCTCAAGATCCTTAACCTAAACACGGAAGGTAACCCATTCACAGGCTTCAGGGCTCCCCATGTGGAGCTCTCTGGGTGCCGTTATTCACAGTGGGCTTGTCTATGGGACAGCTGGTCTGTTCTCTTCACAAGTCTGAAGCAAAAGACCAGGAAGGACAATTGCATATTATAGGGACAAAAGAGACAGAATAAAATGTAATGTGTATTTCCAGGCTGAGTCCTGATCTGAAGAAACCAACTGTAAAACATGTTTCTTGGGGCAACTGGAGGATTTTGAATGTGGAATAAGTCATATTTTTGTAGATTACTTTTTGTTAGTATTTTTTGCTCAAGTATTTTTAGGTAAAGTATATGAACCATACATTTCACTGCTAAATATTTCATTTTTTTCCCTCAAACTTAACATTTTCCTACATAAGAACAGTGCCCATTATGACTGACAGGTGGAGGCTTTCATTCTGCCTTCCTCTAAACCATTAGATTAGGAAGGTCAAAAGCATCTCACTTTATAAGTTAAGGGCTACCTACCCTTCTGTCCATGTTATTTTACTTCCATGAAAAAAATCAGTTACAGCTAAATTGTACCTCTGTTGGACAGGGCATTGATGTCTAGCTATTAATTTTAACAAAGAGCATTAGCTGCTGACCTCTTTATACGAAGCTTTTAAATACCAAAGTACTCCATTCGTGACTCAGACATACCTTGTTTACCAGACAGGGATTTGGGGTTTGTGACCTAGAGCCTTGGTCAATGAGTACTTGATCATGAATAGAATCAACATAATTTTTGTGTGCCTTGAAAGCAGGAGTTAAAAAGAGGTCTTAAGTTAATTGTAAATTAGGGCAAATTCTGCTTCTTGATTGTTTTTTCTCATGTGAAAACTTTATTTACTTCTGAAGGGAAGGATACTCAGATACATTATTGGTTCAAAGCAAGCAAACAAACAGCATCAACAAAAGACTTTGGTGCTCTGGTTCTGCTTAGGATGCAGAAAGTCATAAAGAAAATGTTCTTGAGAATGAGAAAAAGCCAGGTGAGCTACAAAGTCATACCTCTCCTTGAACCCATCAGAGAGCAAGGCGACCAGGGAGCTTTATCCTAAAGGATGACAAGCGCCTTCGAGGAGGGCTGGGACATGATCTATTTCACCTGTGGCAGAGAATAGGTGGAAGGAACAGTCATGGAAATGGGTAAAAACAAAACAGCTGAGTGTGGGCTTCTGCACCAGTTTAGAATCTGGGGGCCCCAGGCATACGGGATACATACGGGAATACACACTCCCTTGCATCTCCTCTCCATGGGCCTTCCCTGGAGGTATGTGAGAAAGATCGGGGCCAGGGCATGACTGGAGGGAGACCCAACCCAGCTCCTAGCACTTCTCTCACAGGATGCAAAGGCCTAAGACCATGGGAGGAGCCTCATGCTCCCTCCAATGCTCAGGACCATGGAGGGATCCTGTCTGTGGGGCAGCTAAAGGCTAGCTGCTGTGAAGGGGTCAGGAATCCCTCCCTGCTCCCTGTACTTCTAGATATTACCAATAAGAATTGGAAATTGAAATTAAGTTATATGCAATAGCCTGCAAAGACTGTAACACATAGGGATAAATCTAACAAAATCTATGCAAAGTTGATATACTGAAAACTATAAAATACTGCTGGGGAAAAAA
This sequence comes from Neomonachus schauinslandi, assembly GCF_002201575.2. Taxonomy (NCBI): domain Eukaryota; kingdom Metazoa; phylum Chordata; class Mammalia; order Carnivora; family Phocidae; genus Neomonachus; species Neomonachus schauinslandi. Next base: position 2,606,451 of record NC_058410.1, read on the forward strand.
ACGCTGCTGAAAGATTAAAGAAGATGTAAATTAATAAAGAGACATACCATATTCATGGACCAGAAGACTCAATATTATTAAGGTGTTCATTTTCCAAACTGATTTTGCTAGTCAATGCAATGCCAACTGAAGTCCCACCAGATTGTTTTCCCTTTTATTTTTAGAGCAGTTTTAGGATCACAGAAAATTGAGCAGAAAGCACAGAGATTTCCCAAATAGTCCCTGGCCCCACTAATGCACATCCTCTCCCACTATCACTGTCTCCCTCCAGAGTGGTACATTTGTTACAATTGATGAACATACATTGACACATAACAGTCACCCAAGGCCAAAGTTTGCATGAAGGATACACCATGGTGCTGTTTGGACGATGCATGATGACATCCATCCATCATTACGATATCTTACAAAGTAGTTCCACTGCCCTGAAAATCCTCTGTGCTCCTCTGAATTTATTTCACCTTCTTCGCTCTGTGACCTCTGCTTCAGGTTCATCATCTGTTAGTGCAGATAAGATTTGTGTCTACTTCATAGTTGTGAGATTAAATTAGGAAATACTGAGCGAAAGTTTGGCTAACTGCCCGCACACAGTGAGCATGCTGTAAATGCTCGCTGTTAGGATGATCTGCATTGTCATGGAAGAAAAACGTCACGAAGCATCTTAATTAGGCTAATTAAGTTGTCTTACATAAAAGAGCAAGCTGTTTTCAAATACGCTGGCAAGATCTATTTACGATGAAACATTTTAATGGGGACATTATAAATAAATTCTGCTCTTTAAGGCATCATGGAAACGCTTTGGCTCCACAGTGCTTTTCCAGCTTCTAGTTCCTTTGATTATGTGTGCTTGGAAGTAATAAGTGTATATTTAGAAAACATATGATTCATGGTTTTCATTAATTTAGACTGTCCTTTACTTATTTAAAGATTTTATTTATTTGAGAGAGAGAGAGCTCATGAGTGGCGGGGAAAGGGACAGAGGGAGAGGGAGACGCAGACTCCCCGCTGAGCAGAGAGCCCAACGTGGGGCTTGATCCCAGGACCCTGGGATCATGACCTGAGCTGAAGGCAGACGCTTAACCGATTGAGCCACCCAGGTGCCCCTGTCATTATTTAAATATCTACTTACCAGCTACCTATTGTCATCATCAATAGGTGATGACAATAAAAATCATTAAGATTTTTATTTATTTGAGAGAGAGAATGAGAGAGAGCACATGAGAGGGGGGAGGGTCAGAGAGAGAAGCAGGCTCCTCGCCGAGCAGGGAGCCCGATGCGGGACTCGATCCCGGGACTCCAGGATCATGACCTGAGCCGAAGGCAGTCGCTTAACCAACTGAGCCACCCAGGCGCCCATCATCAACTTGTTTCTATTATCTGTTTGTCAATCAGTCATTCTATCTATCTATCTTTTATCTACTTATCCGCAGTATGTAATTTTGAGATTGTGTGTATATATGTATGTGTATGTGGTAGAATATAGTTTGTTTGAAATGCTTCCTGTTGTAATTTCCCTTCTCAGTTTTGGAGGAATTTCTCTCTATCACCTTTTGCTGCTATGACCAGGCATGGGGAAGGCGAGGAAGAATACAGCCAGGGAAAGAGGAAAGAGAATGTATGCCCTAAAAGAACTCCTACCAGGAAGTGTGAAGCCCTTGTTCTGTAGGAAGACGCTCCTGTAAGGAGGTGCAGAGAAGGGCAAGAGCATGAACTCAAGGCACTATGTTCTCATTTTCCTCGGAGTTGATCTTTTTTTTTTTTGGCAGAGGTCGGGGAGGAGTGATGGTTGTTAGAAACATGAAAGAAGTTTAAGGGTAAATTCGAGTGAGAGGTGTGGTCCTCACTTCTACCGGCCAGGCCTAGAAAGTCCACCTGCTGCTTTAGAGATGCACAGTGGTCGTGACCTCCATGGATCCAACATAGCTGAGGAAGGATCCTGAGGAAACGAGTCTGTGATGGGGCTTCTGGTTTTGGCTGCTTGGAACTGGGATTCTGAAATGAAGACCCGCCTTTGAGGGAGTTTCATAGGAGTGCTCTCGGGGTCCATACTTGTGGGGAGTGAGGGGAGAGACTGGGCAGAAGGAGCAGTGTGCACATAGGTAGCCACAGCAAAGGCCTTGTCAATCCTAATCAAGAGGGCAGGGACCAGGTCATTACACCCCAACACTGGTACCCCCCCAGAAGGGGACGAGCTCTTGGGTGAAGGGGATCTCCTAGCTGAGGGCAGTGACTTGCAGGGATTTGATTCCCCAGCCACTGGAAGGGCTGTGCTCCCGTCTTGCAGGGGTGAGGCTGGAGAGCTGGGAGGCATACGCCAGTGTCTGCAGTCAGACTCTTGGTATCGCTGTGGTTCCAAGGAGGCCTTTCATCATAGAAGTAACACTCCAACTGCGTGGCATGGTCCAGCTCCAAGGAAGAGAGAGCATCTGGCCAGAGGAGTTCAGTGGTCAGGACTCTAGTGGGATGCAAAGGGCCAAGAAAAGGTTTTAGTCTAGAAGGGAGGGGGAAAGAAGAAAGAATGTCCCAAATTTCAAATAAAAGTTCATAAAAATTAACATGGGAGTCAGGATGGAATGTCATGGCTGCGGGAGCCTGGAGAAGGGAGTTAAGGCAGCAGCCCAAATATCAGACCTGCTTTCAGGATCGAGAAGGGAGGGAGACAATACCAGGTGGAGGGAACGTGTCAGATCTCACAACAGAAGCACACCCGTGAGAAAGCACACTGGTGTGGATTCACCACACTGTGCCTCTAAGACAACCATCCTTGTTTCATTGCCTTGCAGAGAGATGTCTATGAGCTTGGTATAGCTTCTTTCTTGCACACGTATTGAGAGAGATGTTTTATAGTCTGGACCAGTGATGTCATTCTTTGGGGGAGATATTTCAAAAATTGTGGTAAAATACACATAAAATTTACCGTCTTAGCCATTTTTAACTGTACAGTTCAGTGGCTTTAAGTTCATCCACACTGTTGTGCAACCATCACCACTGACCATCCAGAAAACATCTTTTATTTTGCAAAACTGAGGCTCTGTACCCATAAGCAATAACTCTCCATGTCCCCTTCCTTCAGTCCCTCCCCTCCCCCCATAGAAATAGACACCCTCTACTTTCCGTCCCTATGGTTTTGACTACTCCAGGTGCCTCATATAAGTGGGATCCTACAGGATTTGACTTTTGTGACTGGCTTATTTCACTGAGCATAATGTCCTCAAGGTCCATCCGTGTTGTAGCAGGTGTCAGAATGTCCTTCCTTTCTAAGGCTAAATCAGATTGTATGTATAAACCACATTTTGTTTATTCATCTGCTGATGGACACTCTTGTTGTTTGCATCTTTGGACTATTGTGAATAATGTGTCTTTGAACATGAGTGTACAAATATTTGTTCCAATTTCTGCTTTCACTTTTTTTTGTGTATATACCCAGAAGTAGAATTACTGGGCCACATGGTGTTTCTATGTTTCATTTTTTGAGGAAACTCCACAGCAGCTGCCCTGTTTTATATTTCCACCAAAGGTTCCACATCCTTGCTGACATTTGTTATATTCTGGGGATTTTTTGACAGTAGCTTTCCTAATGGATGTGAAGTGGCATCCCATGGGTGTTGGTCTGCATTTCCATAATGGTTGGTGACGTTGAGCATCTTTTCATGTGCTTATTGACCGTTCGGAGATCTTTTTTGGAAAAATGTCTATGCAAGTCCTTTGCCCATTTTTGATCAGATTATTGTTGCTGTTGTTGAGTTGTGGGAATTCTTTAAACATTCTGGGTATTATCCTCTTATCTGATGTAGGATTTGCAGATATTTTTCCCATCCAGTGGGTTGCCTTTTCACTCTCTTGATTGTGGCCTTTGGTCCTCAGAAGTTTTCCATTTTGCGTAGTCCAATATATGTATTTTTCCTTTGCTGCTGTTTTTTTGGTGTCCTATCCAAGGAGACATTGCCAAATTTAATGTTATAAAGCTCTTCCCTGTTTTCTTCTAAGGGTTTTATACTTTTAGGCTTTATGTTTAGGTCTTTGATTTAAGTCCGTGTTTGTATATGGTGTAAAATAAGGCTCCAACTTCTTCCTTCTATGTGTGTGTCTTCAATCCTTGATCTTCCTTCCAAGGACAAGGGCTCAGAGTCCCTGTGGTGTTAGCACAGAGCTGGGGACACAGTGGGGTCTCGACCCCTGCTCTCTGGGCTCATTGTATGCCACAGGATTTAATATTTCAAACATGATGAAGATGTGGCTTATTGTTGTAGTCCTCATGCCCTCCAACGTTTCTCAGAACACACAGAGAACTCTATATCAATTTTTAGATTACAAATATGAACTGCATATCGACTTAGAGTTGATTTGGAGGAGGAAGAGAAAGCTGTGGAAAAATGTTTTCTGTGCTCCAGTGATTCCAGCCAGTTCGTAAAATTTACATCTGTTTTCCTCAGTAAAACTTAAAATACCCACCAACCTAGAAAATTTGCCAAAAAAGAACATTTATTTATGTCCTAAGTGTTATTTAATGACTCATTGTTATATTTGTCTTGATTCATTCTTTTAGGTTAATTCCATTTTTCTTTAGTTTCTACTCAAGATTATTGATAAGAAAAGCAGGACAATTGGGGGACAGTCATGCCAGGGCGCTGGTCATTGCTGCTGGGAGATCTCATTTGCAGGGTCCAGAGTCTCCCCCACTCCACCCCCACCCCGGGGTGAAGCCCAGCCGAGCCCGGGGTCTCTTTGTTCATGGCATTATCTAAAAACAAGAGTTAGAGTTACTGCCTGTTAGAATTGGTGGCTCCGCGCAGACCCAGCTCCCTGGATGCCGCCGTCCCAGACTGTCTGGTCCGTACCCTCCCTGCTTCCCCCCCCCCCCCCCCCCGGCCAGCACGTGCACACCCTCCTTTCTGTGGTCCCACCTGGAACCCCCAGCCCGATCTCTCCATTCATTTGGAGAACCTGCTGCTGTTCTCACTTTGAAATGGATTCCTGACCATGAGGTCACCTGAGTTCTTAAAAGGATTTTAAAGGCTCTCTTTCTTCATTTGTGGGGAAACACCCCCTGAATTGCAGCCATGTGGGTGGAACCTGAAGCATGCTCGTTTCCTGTTAGAGGCCACATGGGGAAGGAAGCTCTCAGCCCAACGAGCACTTCGGCCCATTGGGGTATGAAGTTGTGGTCAGCAGGCTTGTGGGGGCCAGGCAGCAGAGGACCCTAACGCATGACGCTTTGGCTTCTAGCTGTCTTAATGGGACAGGTCTGAGCACACGTGCAGGCCCATGCGTGTGCTTGCACATACACACACACATACACAGAAAGAATTGAGTTGGAGCCAAATCAAATACTCAATTTCACTTCAAATGTCATGAGGAAATGTGTCCCTGGAGCGTCTTATAAAGCGAAAATCCCAAGTTCTAGCTGCTGACCTAGGACAGGACTCCCTGGCTGGACAGAGCATGGGTGGCATGAGTCCCTGTGCAAAGTGGGCCGTTCTGTACTCAGTAGCCAAGGGGCAGAGAATTGCGCTGGTTCCCATTTTGTTTTTGGTCGAGATCACCAGTGGTTCATCATTCGTCCACGCACTGCTCTTCCTGATTTATTTATTCATTTACTTGTTTTCTATAGACATTCATATTCACAACACATAGAGTATATGTGCCAGTTTGTCCTGGATTTGTTGATGTGTGTGTATAGGTTTACACAACCCCCCACCCCCCCACCCCCC